>NC_060180.1:71919170-71951635 GCF_021184085.1 Oncorhynchus gorbuscha | reverse complement strand
GCTGATTTGGACATATTTGTATAAAAGACCGAACATATGGAGCTCCATGTATATTTGTGTAAATATATTAAATATGAATGTAAATGATGAAATATTAGGTACGTACCTTTATGATTTATATTTACCCGATTGAGATATATTAATTTGTTGTTAGTGTAACTCGGACATTTGGCCCCCCCCTCTTGCCTGTTCATTGTATTGTGGTAATTGTGTTAGGATAAAGGCAGGAAGTTGGGCCTTCGGGAGAGGGAGTCCTTGCTAGACGCGGGAGCGGTATAGTTTTTTGACCATACAGACATACAGACATACATACATACAGACATAGACATACAGGTCATAATATGTATTTTCCATATCAAGTATTTTGTGCTTTAAGTTGATTGGAGACTCATTTATTTGTTAAGATATAAGAAGAATAAACATTTTTGTTGCACCATATCCCTGGATGTCATGGAATGTTTTGCTGTTTGGAAACCTTGAGTGTGGACTGTATGCGTACCAAACAACCCCGCTTCAGGCTTGGGCAGTGGCTATGGTAAAGACGAAAGGAAGCCACTACAATCAAGTCAAAAAACTCTGCGAAGGATTACTATCTGAAGGAAATCTCCGGTTCGGACACACGCTGGATATTGTTCTATTTGTAATTGCATCTGGATCGTAAGGACAGCTCGCTTGGAAGGATTTGAACTCCTAGAATTCGCCAGCCGTGAGTAACCACTGCGAATGAATGAGCTGCCCTGTTCAATGCGATCATTTGATCATGCATATTATGGAAGCGCAAATGTGCTTTTAATTGGAATGATTGATAAACTTGGGAATGGAATTCAAAACACAGCGTTGTGAAAACAATTAAGAAGTTTAAGTTTGGGAAACACTGAGATCCTACGCAAAATGTAGCCTAATCTTATGTCTAATATTTGGCCTAACATGGAAATGCAATGCATCAACGCAACAAATTGCAATCTAAGGATCTGAAGATACTGCGTGTTTAAACTTCATTAAAGGGACAACTTATAATGGGATGAAATGTTTAAAACGCATCTAAAATGCCGAACTTGCACATGTTCAATTCAAAATGGGTCAATATGCTAAAATGGAGGACTGTGTTTTAAAGCATTAAAGGAGGTCTAAAGGGGCATTACGTTTAACAATCAAAAACCAACAACTGTGTCATTGTAAATTGTGTGAACTAAAAGTGAATGATGGAGGATGAAATCCCAAATAAGACTCCACTGGAGAGGGCAGAGGAGCATCTAAATTCACTCTATGCAGCCCGGAGAGGCAAACTTGGAGTGTGTACACGCAAAATGAATGAAATAAAAGCCCTTCTTGTTGATGGAGGAAACATTGAAACTGTGGATGAGAGTCTTGAAGCATTCCATGCTGCTCTCAATGACTTTAAGAATGCTCATAATTCTGTGCTAGAGCTGGTCACAGAGGAGGAACAGGAGAGCATTAACTATTATCAACCAAGAATGAGAACTTATGAACATTTCCTGAAAGAGGTGGAAATATGGAAAAAAGCTGAAATCGAGCCACAAACGCTCATTGAACCACACGACAGCATTTCCAATGTGTCAAAAACATCAAGTAAAACGAAGTCTTCTAAAACTGCTTCCTCAGTGTCCTCTGCACGCCTAAAAGCTGAGGCAGAATGAGCAGCTCTACTAGCTCGCCAAGCATCATTACAGGACAAGCATGCATTGGAACTGGAGAAAGCTCAACTGGAACAACAGAAAGCTCAACTGAATGTTAGGATGGAAAAAATGGCACTGGAAACGGACATAGCAGCATATAATGCCAAACTGAAGGTCCTGGAGAGTGTTGAGTCAACTTCTCAATCCCATTCTGTGGCAGCCCATTTTCTAAGCCAAGAAGATGGAATGAACTCTTATTATGAGAACCAGGAACCCGAGGTCTATAAGGAACCTGAACCATCACCTGTTGCATTTTCTGCATTAGGTGCAGTTCCAAAGACCCCACTACAAAGAGTTTTACAACAACCGACCACAAAGCCATCAAAACCTATTCAGAAAACAGTCATAAACCACACCCTTCAGCAGCCAACATCAAGGTCTAGCAATCAACACAGAATCAACACTGCGGGTATCAGCCGTAATACCAGCCATGATAACCTCTCTACTGTCATGCAAAGGCAGAATGAAATTGCTGACCTCCTTGTACTACAGCACAAACAGGCCACACTCCCTGTTAGGGAGATACCTATGTTTGACGGTGATCCTCTAAACTTTAGGCCATTTATGCGTGCATTTGAGCATGGAATAGAAGATAAGACAAGCAGTCACCAGGATAGGCTCTATTACCTGGAACAGTACACCTCTGGTCAGCCCAAGGATCTGGTCCGTAGTTGTCTGCATATGGAAGCCAGAAGAGGCTATGCAGAGGCCAAGAGGTTGTTAAAGGAACACTTTGGCAATTAAATCAAAGTCACCACTGCTTACATGGAAAAAGCTTGGAACTGGATAAACATCAAACCGGATGATGGAAAGGGACTGGGTGGCTATGCACTCTATCTTAGAGGATGCTGTAACGCTATGCAAGACCTACAGAACATGGAAGAGCTTAATCTTCCCTCCAACATAAAGTTGATCATTTCAAAACTTCCCTACAAACTAAGGGAAAAATGGAGGTCTACGGCATGTGATATTTTAGAGAGAAGCCACCTGAGGGCCCAGTTCAGTGACCTTGTGACGTTCATGGAAAAACAAGCCAAAATACTGCAGGATCCGTTGTACGGAGATATCCAAGATTCCCTGACCAACAAAAGGTTTTTTAAAACCAAAACAGAAGCTGACTTTAAACAGCAGTTCAAGTCCAAGAGTAGGGGAAGCAGCTTTGCCACTGCAGTAGATGTAGTGGCAGATTGTAACTCGGAAAAACCTCTAAAAGAACAAACATTTAAAGTCAAGAAACCAGGCGCCTACCCTTCTGATGCTCCCAGTATCTCATGTGTATTTTGCGCTGGTGAGCATTTCCTGGTCGACTGCCAACAGGTGAAGGCACAGCCACACGAAGCCAAGGTTGAGTTCCTGAGATCAAAAGGCCTTTGTTTTGGCTGTTTGATGAGAGGACACTTAAGCAAAGAATGTAAAAGAAGGATGACCTGTCAGAAATGTCAAAGAAACCACCCCACTATCCTGCACATTGAAGGAAGAGAGAGATTTAGATCTCTGAAGGCAGATACGAGGGGTGTAGCAGTAAAGCGGGAGGAGACTGTCAGCAGTGCACTTGTTTCACTGGAAGCTGGTGAAGATACCGGGGCCGGTACAGATTGTGCACTTGCGATTGTGCCAGTTCAAGTAAAGATGGCAAATGGACGCAAGTCTACGTTAACCTATGCATTTCTCGATTCTGGTAGCTCAGCAACATTTTGTACGGAGAGACTCATGAGGCAGTTGCAAGCTATCCACATCGATGGAACAGTAGTGGAGAGGGTAGCTAGTTTTAAGTTCCTCGGCATACACATCACAGACAAACTGAATTGGTCCACTCACACTGACAGCGTCGTGAAGAAGGCGCAGCAGCGCCTATTCAACCTCAGGAGGCTGAAAAAATTCGGCTTGTCACCAAAAGCACTCACAAACTTCTACAGATGCACAATCGAGAGCATCCTGGCGGGCTGTATCACCGCCTGGTACGGCAACTGCTCCGCCCTCAACCGTAAGGCTCTCCAGAGGGTAGTGAGGACTGCACAACGCATCACCGGGGCAAACTACCTGCCCTCCAGGACACCTACACCACCCGTTGTTACAGAAAGGCCATAAAGATCATCAAGGACATCAACCACCCGAACCACTGCCTGTTCACCCCGCTATCATCCAGAAGGCGAGGTCAGTACAGGTGCATCAAAGCTGGGACCGAGAGACTGAAAAACAGCTTCTATCTCAAGGCCATCAGACTGTTAAATAGCCACCACTAACATTGAGTGGCTGCTGCCAACACACTGTCATTGACACTGACCCAACTCCAGCCATTTTAATAATGGGAATTGATGGAAATGATGTAAATATATATATATATATATATATATATATATATATATATATATATCACTAGCCACTTTAAACAATGCTACCTTATATAATGTTACTTACCCTACATTATTCATCTCATATGCATATGTATATACTGTACTCTACAACATCGACTGCATCCTTATGTAACACATGTATCACTAGCCACTTTAACTATGCCACTTTGTTTACTTTGTCTACACACTCATCTCATATGTATATACTGTACTCGATACCATCTACTGTATGCTGCTCTGTACCATCACTCATTCATATATCCTTATGTACATGTTCCTTATCCCCTTACACTGTGTATAAGACAGTAGTTTTTTTTTGGAATTGTTAGTTAGATTACTTGTTGGTTATCACTGCATTGTCGGAACTAGAAGCACAAGCATTTCGCTACACTCGCATTAACATCTGCTAACCATGTGTATGTGACAAATAAAATTTGATTTGATTTGATTTGATTTAGCTAAAGGCAGTGAGACTGAAATTCTGCTACGCACAATGGGGCAGGAGAGTCCTACCAAGAGCTTTGAGATATCTGGATTAGGGATTGGCAATGTGGAAGGTGACACATTTCTTGCATTACCAAAGGTCTACACCCAAAATAAGATCCCAGTGACAAGAGAGAACATTCCCACTCAGAAAGATCTCAAAAGGTGGCCATACCTGAAAGAAGTTCAGTTGAAGGAAATTGACGCCGACGTCGAACTCCTGATTGGCGTAAAAGCTCCAAAGGCAATGGAACCCTGGAAAATCATAAATAGCCAAGGCAACGGACCGTATGCAGTGAAAACTCTCTTTGGATGGGTGATGAACGGTCCTCTTAACAATTGTACCATGGCAGAAGAATCTGGGCATCCTACGGTGATGGCCAATCGTATCTCAATTGCCGACCTGGGGGTTCTTCTTGTAAATCAGTACAACCATGACTTCCCTGAGAGAGGGTATGAAGAGAAAAGTGAGATGTCAGCTGAGGATCGTAGGTTTATGGAGATCGTATCAAGTTCCATAACCCTCAAAGACCATCACTACTACTTACCGTTGCCCTTTCGCAAAAAAGACGTAGTCCTGCCAAACAATCGTGACATGGCAAAGCAGCGGGCTCTAAATATTATCAGGAAATTCAAGAAGGACAAAGGTTATGCTGCAGAGTACAAAGGCTTCATGGAAGAGATGATAACAAAAGGTTACGCCGAGAAGGTACCACAAGAACAGCTCCTCAGAGAGAAAGGCAAGGTATGGTACATACCACACCATGGCGTTCACCATAAGCGCAAAGGAATGATACGAGTAGTGTTTGACTGTTCATCATCCTATAAAGGTATATCTCTTAACAGTGAACTCCTTCAAGGCCCTGACCTGGCAAACACGCTTATAGGAGTCTTGCTAAGATTTCGGCAAGAGCACATTGCCATGATGGCAGACATCGAAGGAATGTTCCATCAAGTACGTGTCCATGAAGATTACTTAGACTTCCTGTGATTCCTATGGTGGCCGGATGGTGATACTAACAAAAGATTGGAGGAGTACAGAATGACGGTACATCTTTTTGGTGCTATATCCTCTCCAAGTTGTGCAAACTTTGCACTGCGAAAGACTGCAGAAGACAACTGTGAGAGGTACGTTGAAGAGGTAATTCAAACAGTCAAGTCCAACTTCTATGTTGATGACTGCCTCAAGTCAGTGGCCACAGAAGAACAAGCCATAGCTCTCACGAAAAACCTCAGGGATGTGTGCTCTCAGGGTGGGTTCAAATTGACCAAGTGGGTCAGCAACAGCCGCACTGTGCTGGCTTCTATCCCTGATGAACACAAAGCCAAGCAGATAAAAGAACTGGACCTGGACAGAGAAAAGCTGCCTGTTGAAAGAGCACTTGGAATCCGATGGAACATTGAAAGTGATGCATTTACCTTCCGAGCCACTGTCAAGAACAGACCCCTTACAAGAAGAGGTATTCTCTCAACTGTCAGCTCTATTTATGATCTATTAGGTTTACTCGCCCCATTTGTATTAAAGGCAAAGCAAATTCTTCAAGTGCTCTGCAAGCTAAAGTGTGGATGGGATGAAGTCATTCCTGAAGAACACTCTATTTCAGGGCAGAGATGGCTCTCAGAGCTGGACCAGCTCTCCAGATTCCAGATAGACAGGTGTATGCAAATCAAATCAAATCAAATTTATTTATATAGCCCTTCGTACATCAGCTGATATCTCAAAGTGCTGTACAGAAACCCAGCCTAAAACCCCAAACAGCAAACAATGCAGGTGTAAAAGCACTTCGGTGATGCAAGTGAACAAGGTTATGGCACGGCAAGTTACCTTAGGTTCACAAACGGTATGGAAAAGGTTCACATTGCATTCATAATGGGGAAATCAAGGGTGACTCCACTCAAGCAGATGACAATCCCCAGACTGGAACTTGCTGCAGCAACATTGGCAGTGCGAGTGGACAGGATGTTAAAGTTGGAGCTCCAGATTGAACTTGAGGAGTCAACTTTTTGGACGGACAGCCAGTCTGTGCTAAAATACATCCGCAATGATACCAAGAGATTCCATACCTTTGTGGCTAATAGGGTTGCTATGATCCGTGACCTATCGAAAGCAAAACAGTGGAGATATTTGAACTCAAAACACAACCCAGCCGATGATGCCTCAAGAGGATTACATGTTGAAATGTTCCTGAACTCAAAGAGATGGCGTAAAGGACCAGAGGAGATTGGCTCCATCCCTCCGGATGATCCAGAGGTGAGAAAAGACGTAATCATAAACCATACAAGTGTGGAAGAAAAGAGTCCAACCAGCAAACTGATTGAGTACTATTCAACATGGAACAGCTTGAAGAAAGCAGTTGCCTGGATGCTGAAACTGAAGAAACGTCTCCTACAGTTAAGCCAGAAAAGGAAAATTCTCTCTCAAACCGATCCAAGACCAGATCAGAGTCTGACAAACTCACTGAAGGAACAAATTGACAAGTTCAAACTGACGTTTGGAAAAGAAAGTCTGTCTGTGGACGACCTAGATGAAGCAGAAAAGGTCATCATTCGATTTGAACAACGGCATCACTTTAAACAAGAAATTGCACTAGTTGTGAAAGGAAAACAATGTGCCAAGAGAAGTGGCTCAATCTGTAAGCTTGATCCAATTGTTGACAATGGGATTCTGAGAGTAGGAGGAAGGTTAAGCAAAGCTGCTATGCCTACGGAACTAAAGAATCCTATGATCCTGCCCAAAGACTCTTACATCTCTAGACTGATCTTACTCCACATCCATGAGCAGGTTGGCCACTCTGGGAGAGGTCACATGCTTTCTAGACTTCGCCAGCGATATTGGATACCCTGTGCCAACTCTTTAGCAAGGAAGATCCTTAAGAGCTGTGTCTTTTGCAGGCGGATGCAAGCTAGAGCTGGAGAACAGAAGATGGCCGACCTTCCACAAGATCGGGTGTCACCTGATTTGCCGCCTTTCACCCATGTGGGCATAGATTACTTCGGCCCCATAGAGGTGAAGCGAGGCCGCGTTCATGTGAAGCGTTATGGTGTGATCTTTACTTGCCTCGTGAGTCGAGCTGTCCATCTAGAAGTTGCTAGTTATCTGGATACTGATTCCTGCATCAATGCCCTGCGCAGGTTCATCTGTCGAAGGGGCCCAGTAACAAGTATCAGAACAGACAATGGCACCAACTTTGTTGGAACACACAGAGAGCTAGGAGAAGCTATGAAAGAGCTGGATCACAACAAGATTCAAAAAGAATTACTGAAGGAAGGAGTGACATGGTCATTCAACCCTCCCTCTGGAGCCCACCATGGGGGGGGGTATGGGAGAGGTTGATCCGACTGGTGAAAAATATCCTCTATTCAGTCCTTAAAGAGCAAGTACTGGATGATGAGGCTTTGCAGACAGCCTTGTGTGAAGTTGAGGCGATTATGAACGACAGACCAATCACTACTGTAACAAATGACCCTAATGATCTAGAACCCCTGACTCCGAACCATCTGCTTCATCTGAAAGCTAAGCTAGTCCTGCCACCAGGACTATTCCAGAGAAGCGACCTATACTCACGAAGGAGATTGAAGCAAGTACAATATATCACTGACCTCTTCTGGAAGAGATGGATCAGGGAGTATCTTCCACTTATGCAGGAGCGGAACAAGTGGAACAAAACTAAGAGAAACTTCAGTCCTGGTGACCTCGTGGTCATCGTCGATGACACCGCCCCAAGGAACTCTTGGCTAATGGGGCGTGTGGTGGAGGCTTTGCCAGGGGCCAAAGGTCTTGTCCGGAGCGTCATGGTTAAGACTAAGACCAATATCTTACAGAGACCTATCAATAAACTCTGTCTGCTCCTTGAGGCGACGGAGTGACACACACACACACAGTGCTCCATCTTAGAATCACGTGCACCTCTGATTCGTTGATGTCGTACTCTTACATTCTTTGATGTCATACATTTTTGGACGTCAAACTCTTGACATTTTCAAAGTTGAACACCTTTACACTTCAACTCAGATTGAGATCTATGGACTATTTTCCTATATGGTACCTTGTATATTTGTATATAGCTATAAACTGTAATAGTGCTCTGGTATAGAATGTTTTGTGTATTGGCTCTATGTTTGAATATTAAGTAATTGTTGTGCATTCAGTGCAGTCAACAATTAGGGGCCGGTATGTTAGAGCCGATTTGGACATATTTGTATAAAAGACCGAACATATGGAGCTCCATGTATATTTGTGTAAATATATTAAATATGAATGTAAATGATGAAATATTAGGTACGTACCTTTATGATTTATATTTACCCGATTGAGATATATTAATTTGTTGTTAGTGTAACTCGGACATTTGGCCCCCCTCTTGCCAGTTCATTGTATTGTGGTAATTGTGTTAGGATAAAGGCAGGAAGTTGGGCCTTCGGGAGAGGGAGTCCTTGCTAGACGCGGGAGCGGTATAGTTTTTTGACCATACAGACATACAGACATACAGACATAGACATACAGGTCATAATATGTATTTTCCATATCAAGTATTTTGTGCTTTAAGTTGATTGGAGACTCATTTATTTGTTAAGATATAAGAAGAATAAACATTTTTGTTGCACCATATCCCTGGATGTCATGGAATGTTTGGCCGTTTGGAAACCTTGAGTGTGGACTGTATGCGTACCAAACAACCCCGCTTCAGGCTTGGGCAGTGGCTATGGTAAAGAGGAAAGGAAGCCACTACAATCAAAAAGCAGCATTGGGCTATATGCTTCGAGCAAGGTAAGAACATGGGTGGGGAGACCCCATTGAAATTCAGGTCCAACGTCTAAAGAACTCGGCCATTGCAGCTGTTGGAATACAAGTAAGGGGATTGGGATTTGGAAACAGACATCAATATATATTCTGAGCACCTGAATCAAAGGACAAGTCCACGGATTAAGCACATTATCCATATCAAGTCACCAAGGATATGTAAAAAAATAAATGGTTAGTCATAGCGCTGTGAGCAGGGCTTGAACCTGCGCGGGGAGACCCCATTGGATTTCAAGTCCAACGCCTTAACCACTCGGCCATCACAGGTTGCTATGTTAACTACCAGGCCTTAACCAGTCGGTTATCTCATTCTGTCAATTTTACTCCTGTAAAGACGAGACTGTCTACTGAAGAGCCTGTTTGAACTGTTTTTCAAGGAATACATATTCTGAGCACTTGAATCAAAGGACAAGTCTATGCATTAAGCACTTCATCAATATCAAGTCACCAATGCTATTTTACAAATAAAGACTGGTTTGTCAATGCGATGCAAGCAGTTGTAAAAACTGTATGGGGAGACAACACTGGAGTTCATTTGCAAAGCTTAAACCACTTGGCCATCGCAGCAGTATGAATCTAAGCAAAGTGATGAGGAGAAAGAACAAGTGGGCTATTCGCTTCGAGCAATGTTAAAACATGGGTGGCGAGACCCCATTGAAATTCAGGTCCAACGTCTAAAGAATCGGCCATTGCAGCTGTTGGAATGCAAGTAAAGGGTTTGGGATTTGGAAACAGACATCATTGGTGTAAAATGGTAAACTTGATGGCCCGACATATTGATCTTATTACGCCAAATCACATATTAAACAAAAGTATTCTGAGCACTTGAATCACTGGACAAGTCCATGTCTTAAAGAGATTATCCATATCAAGTCACCAAGGATATGTTCAAAATACTGGTTTGTCATAGAACTGCGAACAGATTTCAACCCTGCGCAGGAAGACAACATTGGATTTCAAGTCCAAAGCGTTAACCACTCTGCCATCAAAAATTTCGGCCATCACAACTTTCTCAATTAGCTCACACAAAGACAAAAGTATTCTGAGCACTTGAATCACTGGACAAGTCCATGTCTTAAAGAGATTATCCATATCAAGTCACCAAGGATATGTTAAAAAATACTGGTTTGTCATAGAACTGCGAACAGATTTCAACCCTGCGCAGGAAGACAACATTGGATTTCAAGTCCAAAGCGTTAACCACTCTGCCATCAAAAATTTCTCTGTTATCTTGCAGTCCTTAACAGCTCGACTATCTCAGAACCAGAAGGATCTGTTTTGAAGAGCCTGTTTAACTCTTTGTCTTGGAAGATATACTCTGAGCACCTGAATCAAAGGACAAGTCCACGGATTAAGCACATTATCCATATCAACTCCACAATGACATGTTGCAAATAAAGACTGGTTTGTCAAAGCACTGTGAGCAGGGTTCTAACCTGCGCGGGGAGACCCCATTGGATTTCAAATCCAACGCCTTTACCTCTCGGCCATCACAGCTTCTCCTATTACCTAAGATGCCTTAACCAGTCCGCTATCTCGTTCTGTCCATTTTACCTCTAAAATTACCATATTATCGCTATTGAAGAGCCTACTTTTCAAGCAGTAGGAATCTAAGGAAAGTGATGAGGAGAAAGCAGAAGTGGGCTATATGCTTCGAGCAAGGTAACAACATGGGTGGGGAGACCCCATTGAAATTCAGGTCCAACGTCTAAAGAACTCGGCCATTGCAGCTGTTGGAATACAAGTAAGGGGATTGGGATTTGGAAACAGACATCAATATATATTCTGAGCACCTGAATCAAAGGACAAGTCCACGGATTAAGCACATTATCCATATCAAGTCACCAAGGATATGTAAAAATATTAATGGTTAGTCATAGCGCTGTGAGCAGGGTTCAAACCTGCGCGGGGAGACCCCATTGGATTTCAAGTCCAACGTCTAAAGAATCGGCCATTGCAGCTGTTGGAATGCAAGTAAAGGGTTTGGGATTTGGAAACAGACATCATTGGTGTAAAATGGTAAACTTGATGGCCCAACATATTGATCTTATTACGCCAAATCTCGTATTAACCACTCGGCCATCACAACTTTCTCAATTAGCTCACACAAAGACAAAAGTATTCTGAGCACTTGAATCACTGGACAAGTCCATGTCTTCAAGAGATTATCCATATCAAGTCACCAAGGATATGTTCAAAATACTGGTTTGTCATAGAACTGCGAACAGATTTCAAACCTGCGCAGGAAGACAACATTGGATTTCAAGTCCAAAGCGTTAACCACTCTGCCATCAAAAAGTTCTCTGTTATCTTGCAGTCCTTAACAGCTCGACTATCTCACAACCAGAAGGATCTGTTTTGAAGAGCCTGTTTAACTCTTTGTCTTGGAAGATATACTCTGAGCACCTGAATCAAAGGACAAGTCCACGGATTAAGGACATTATCCATATCAACTCCCCAATGACATGTTGCAAATAAAGACTGGTTTGTCAAAGCGCTGTGAGCAGGGTTCGAACCTGCGCGGGGAGACCCCATTGGATTTCGAATCCAACACCTTAACCTCTCAGCCATCACAGCTTCTCCTGTTACCTAAGATGCCTTAACCAGTCCGCTATCTCGTTCTGTCCATTTTACCTCTAAAATGACCATATTATCGCTATTGAAGAGCCTACTTTTCAAGCAGTGGGAATCTAAGGAAAGTGATGAGGAGAAAGCAGCATTGGGCTATATGCTTCGAGCAAGGTAAGAACATGGGTGGGGAGACCTCATTGAATTTCGGGTCCAACGTCTAAAGAACTCGGCCATTGCAGCTGTTGGAATACAAGTAAGGGGATTGGGATTTGGAAACAGACATCAATATATTTTCTGAGCACCTGAATCAAAGGACAAGTCCACGGATTAAGCACATTATCCATATCAAGTCACCAAGGATATGTAAAAGATAAAATGGCTTGTTATAGCACTGTGAGCAGGGTTCGAACCTACACAGGGAGACCCCATTGGATTTCAAGTCCAACGCCTTAACCACTCGGCCATCACAGCTTGCTATGTTAACTACCAGGCCTTAACCAGTCGGTTATCTCATTCTGTCAATTTTACTTCTGTAAAGACGAGACTGTCTACTGAAGAGCCTATTTGAACTGTTTTTCAAGGAATACATATTCTGAGCACTTGAATCAAAGGACAAGTCTATGCATTAAGCACTTCATCAATATCAAGTCACCAATGCTATTTTACAAATAAAGACTGGTTTGTCAATGCGATGCAAGCAGTTTTAAAAACTGTATGGGGAGACAACACTGGAGTTCATTTGCAAAGCTTAAACCACTTGGCCATCGCAGCAGTATGAATCTAAGCAAAGTGATGAGGAGAAAGAACAAGTGGGCTATTCGCTTCGAGCAATGTTAAAACATGGGTGGGGAGACCCCATTGAAATTCAGGTCCAACGTCTAAAGAATCGGCCATTGCAGCTGTTGGAATGCAAGTAAAGGGATTGGGATTTGGAAACAGACATCAATATATATTCTGAGCACCTGAATCAAATGACAAGTCCACGGATTAAGCACATTATCCATATCAAGTCACCAAGGATATGTAAAAGATAAAATGGTTTGTTATAGCGCTGTGAGCAGGGTTCGAACCTACGCAGGGAGACCCCATTGGATTTCAAGTCCAACGCTTTAACCACTCGGCCATCACAGCTTGCTATGTTAACTACCAGGCCTTAACCAGTCGGTTATCTCATTCTGTCAATTTTACTTCTGTAAAGACGAGACTGTCTACTGAAGAGCCTATTTGAACTGTTTTTCAAGGAATACATATTCTGAGCACTTGAATCAAAGGACAAGTCCATGCATTAAGCACATTATCCATATCAAGTCACCAAGGATATGTAAAAATAATAATAAATGTTTTTAAAAAATGGTTTGTCATAGAATGGCTTACTGAAGAGCTCAGTGACTTTCAACGTGGTACCGTCACAGGATGTCACCTTTGCAACAATTCAGTTTGTCAAATTTCTGCCCTGCTGTCAACTGTATGTCCTGTTATTGTGAAGTGGAAACATCTAGGAGCAACAGCGCCTCAGCTGCGATGTGGTAGGCAACACAAGCTCACGAAATGGGACCGTCAAGTGCTGAAGCGCGTAGTGCATAAAAATTGCCTGTAACACTCACTACCAAGTTCCAATCTGCCTCTGAAAGCAATTTCAGGACAATAACTGTTTGTTGGGAGCTTCCTGAAATGGGTTTCCATGGCCGAGCAGCTGCACACAAGCATAAGATCACCATACACAATACCAAGCATCGGCTGGTGTGGTGTAAAGCTCACTGCCATTGGACTCTGGAGCCGTGGAAATTAATTCTCTGGAGTGATGAATCACGCTTTACCATCTGGGAGTCCAACGGACAAATCTGGGTTTGGCGGATGCCAGGATAACTCTACCTGCCTGAATGCATAGTGCCATTTGAAAAGTTTGTTGGAGGAGGAATAATGATCTGTTTTTCATGGATCGGGCCCCTTAGTTCCAGTGAAGATAAATCTTAACACTGCAGCATAAAATTACATTCTAGATATTCAGTTATTGCAGCTTGTTTGGTAAATATTTCACACGGCTGTGTTGGCTGAATGGTTAATGTGTTGGACTTGAATCACTGAAAATTTGGGAACTTGACGGCATCACATGTTGAGCCTATCATTACAAAATCTATAGATTCTATACAAAGCTGTGAAGGTTAGCCAGATTAAACTTCCAGTCAAAAAACAAGGTATGGAGAAGTGCTCAAAACTAATGCACTACTGCACAGAATTCCTGCAATTTTTCAGACATTGACAGTGACTTCATATCTACAATTCTTTGGATCACAATGGGACACTTTTTCGGGTTTGAACTCTGTGTGAACTCAATGTGACCTTATCACAATCTCAGTGCCTTCACAACAGACCCCCTGGAACACACCTAGTGTCTTCCCGCATCCTATGCTTCTTACCCTTTGGCAGATAGATCTGTACCTTGGAGAGTAAAAAACATTGCTACTGAAATGAAAACCAACTGCTCCCCCAGAATTACAACCATCTTCAACCACCTAGGGGAGTCTCGCCTCAAGCTTCCTGAACTCCTGCAGAGACAAAGTGGCTGCATCTGGACACAAGCACCTTGGCTAACTCATCAAACCCTGCAAACTATACAACTCAAATGTCAGCATGTCCGGCCAAGAATTGAGGTTAGGCCTGTCAGCAACCATTCATCTCACCCTCAATCCCACCTCCTAAATAGCAACCCCAGTCACACAGTCGAAAACAGAATGGTATTATGTTCAGTTTGAGCAGTAAATACTATTACAAGACTAAATACATTTTTATTCTGTGCGAGTTATTATTTTGTTTACCTTTTTTTGTATTATGAATCATCAGTTTAATGGTTTATGGGTTTTGTTGTGGTAATTGTCATAACACACCAACATATCCCCAGTTCCTGTTGTATTAAATGCCATAATCCTAACTTTAATTAAATAATTATGACTTAACATATCAGAGGTACAGTATTTATAATAATAATAATAATATATGCCATTTAGCAGACGCTTTTATCCAAAGCGACTTACAGTCATGTGTGCATACATTCTACATATTTCTTTACTCAAACTCAGCCTCCCCTAACCGGAGAATGTACTGAACTCACACTATGGATGTGTAAAGTACAAGGTAAGCAGCTTTTAAAAAATAATAATCATTTCAAAGTGCTAGGGATACAGTTTTGCACAGTTTTATGATGGATGTTTTTAATGTTTCACTGATGATAAGAGGCAAAGGGAAATCATGTCTTAGTCTTCACAGGAACCCAAGCAATTATTTCTGCAATATGATGATAGCCGGTATGATGGGCAGGGTGTGAAATGAAATCATTAGAAGCCATAGTCCCCACTGTGCACTCAAAGATTTGCTGGAGACAGACAAGTCACAATTATTCCACTCCAACCTCTGTCGCAACTCTTGTTAAAACATGTTAATACTTCTATTCATTAAATACAATACTGAAGTAGTGCTTGAACTGTTATTGTGGGATTACTATTCTGCCCTACCAAGCAAAAAGACAGTAACTGCCCGTGGAATTGAGAAAAAAATGGTTTTTATTTACCTTGGTTTCACAGTAACTTTATGCAGTTACTGCTAACATGACCCACATTTTCTCCACTATACATTAGAGACAGGATACTTGTCCACATGATTAAGCATGTATTTAATGTAGCAAAAATGTCATGAACTAATTTTCAACCAAATGAGGAGTTACTGCCTTTTTGCTTGGTAGGACAGTATTGCTGTGCTAGTTGTGTGATAATACTAGTGATTGTAGTAGTGGGTAAAACTACGTAGCGTGGTAGTAATGATGAAAAATATTGGAAGAGTATCTGTGTAGTAAATTGACCTCATCCACAGGAGAAAATCTGTGAAGTAAAGACAGAGATAATAAACTCTTCCTATGCACACGTTCAACTCAAAGTGCAGCAATCCCCAAAGTAGCTTCACTTTTAAAATCAGTCGGAGCAACAGTCTTAAATTCGTAACTGGGTCATTGTGAGTTTTTGTTTTGTGGGCACTTCATCACTCTGTGGGGAGCGTGTCAATGATGACCATAGGGCCTGCGTCACATGATTTACAAGGATGATAGCGGTGCATGTGATAATACTAATAATAACGTTTTATTGGACATTTAAGTAGGTCAACCTAAACAGAGTTATTCCGTGTCAGACAAAGGGGGGCCTTCAGAGAGCACAAACAAACACACTCATCCATCAAACCCATACACCCTGAAGTTGAGCCGCTGTCCTCCGCTGTGGAGATATAATTTAGGTGCGGAAATGGCTATTGACTTGGCATGAATGCATTTTCATCCAATTCAACTTTTCACTGTCAGTGTGAAGGTGCAGATGTCAGATCTTAACTTGACCACTCTTTTGTTGCGTAGAATTTTTCTGATGCATCAAGAAATTCAAATGAGCCTTGTGATTTGCCAAAAATGTGTCCGTTTTCTTTCTCTCCATTCGGGGGCAATTAAGTCATTGGGATCAGGGCTCGCTATCTTAAAATAATGTTCTCTCTTGCTCGCTCAAACGCTGTAGACCAAGGTCCTATTACTGCAACATTCAAATGTACAAAAATGTATTTGAAATTCATACATACACATCAACAACCATCGTTATATATAAAGTTGAAGTTGGAAATTTGCATACACCTTAGCCAAATACATTTAACTCATTTTTAAACTACATTTAAACTACATTTTTTCACATTTCCTTCCATTTAATCCTAGTAAAAAATTCCCTGTCTTAGGTCAGTTAGGACCATCACTTTATTTTAAGAATGTGAAATGTCAGAATAATAGTAGAGATAATGATATATTTCAGCTTTTATTTCTTTCATCACATTCCCAGTGGGTCTGAAGTTTACATACACTCAATTAGTATTTGGTAGCATTGTCTTTAAATTGTTTAACGTGGGTCAAACGTTTTGTGTAGCCTTCCACAAGCTTCCCACAATAAGTTGGGTGAGTTTTGACCCATTCCTCCTGACAGAGCTAGTGTAACTGAGTCGGGTTTGTAGGCCTCCTTGCTCGCATACGCTTTTTCAGTTCTGCACACACATTTTCTATAGGATTGAGGTCAGGGCTTTGTTATGGCCACTCCAATACCTTGACTTTGTTGTCCTTAAGCCGTTTGGAAGTATGCTTGGGGTCATTGTCCATTTGGAAGACCCATTTGTGACCAAGCTTTAACTTCCTGACTGATGTCTTGAGATGTTGCTTCAATATATCCACATCATTTCCCCCCTCATGATGCCATCTATTTTGTGAAGTGCACCAGTCCCTCCTGCAGCAAAGCACCTACACAACATGATGCTGCCACCCCCATGCTTCACGGTTGGGATGGTGTTCTTTGGCTTGCAAGTCTCCAAACATTATTATAGCCAACAGTTCTAATTTTATTTCACCAGACCAGAGGGCATTTCTCCAAAAATTACTATCTTTGTCCCAATGTGCAGTTGTAAACTGTAGTCTGGCTATTTTATGGAGGTTTTGGAGCAGTGGCTTCTTCCTTGCTGAGTGGCCATTCAGGTTATGTCGATATAGGACTCGTTTTTACTGTGGATATAGATACCTTTGTACCTATTTCCTCCAGCATCTTCACAAGGTCCTTTGTTGTTGTTTCTGGGATTGATTTGCACTTTTCCACCAAAGTACGTTCATCTCTAGGAGACAGAACGCGTCTCCTTCCTGAGCGGTATGACGGCTGCGTGGTCCTGTGGTGTGTATACTTGCGTACTATTGTTTGTACAGATGAACGTGGTATCTTCAGGCGTTTGGAAATAGCTCCCAAGGATGATCCAGACTTGAGGAGGTCTACATTTTTTGGGCTGATTTCATTTGATTTTCCCATGATGTCAAGGTAGGCCTTGAAATACATCTTCAAGTACACCTCCAATTGACTCAAATGTTTCAGGATGAACAGGTAAGTGTTCCAACAGTGGAACAATAAAAACCAATGTTTCAATCATGGTACTAGTATGCAAATCTGACACATTTCATCATAGAATGTAATTGACGTCAAAAGTAAAAATTTTGTTGTTGAATTTTAGCTAATCTGAACCCTTTTCCTAACCTTAACCTACTCCTCCTGACTTAAATCTCCTAACCTGCTACGAAAAGCAATTTTTGACAAAAGCTGTATCCCTTCTAGACTTGCTATATAGTTGACACTGCAGCTACTTAGATAGCTTAGATAGCTTATCCAGCCTATCTAGTGGCAATATAATGTGATAGCTAGTTAGCTATTGCCACACACATCTGATTAATATATTTACTCTTTATGCCAATGGCAAGGTGGCTAGTTGGCCAACAAACAGAAATCATATGGGGAGCTAAAATCAGGAATATTTCTTAGGCTGGTGCTCAGCCATTTCATGAAGATCTGGACAAGCGGTTATTGTGCTGACGTTGCAATTTGGAACTCGGTAATGAGTGTTACAACTGAGGACTTTTTACGGGCTACGCACTTCACCACTCGGCAGTCTCGTTCTGTGAGTTTGTGGGGCCTACCACTTCGAGCCGTTGCTGCTCCTTGACGTTTCCACTTTACAATAACAGCACTTACAGTTGACCGGGGCAGCTCTAGCAGATCAGATTGCAGCCCAAAAAAAGTAACAGACACATCTCAACATATACGTTTACACTTAGTGGGAGTACATTTTGGTGTGTTTAAACTTCTGACTGATATTGTACATTTGCATAAATTTGTATAAAACTTTCCATAAACTCTTGAGCTGTTCAAACTAGAGACACCAAACCAACTTTCAAATGTTCAAGCAATCCTAACTTCAAATTATTAAAAACATTTTTATCCACTATAACTATATACATTTGCATACATTAGCATAAATTAACTCACTAACAAACATTCACATGTTCAGGCAAACCCAACTTCAAATTCTTAAAAACTTGTATCAACTATAAATCACCAACAGTAACTCTTCAAGCTTGAGACACCGAACCAACTTTCACATGTTCAGGCTATCCTATCTTATCATAACCAATCAACCAATCAATCAACCAATCAATCAATCAATCAATCTTTCCATCTACATCTACATACTATTTAAACTATAACCAGTACCATTATTAGTGCAGTCACTACCACAACAATAATTTATTTCACAAACCATAAATACTTTAAAACAAACTACCATATTTTCTTCAGGAAATGTACTTTCCTTGTTTTCAATTACTTTCTTATCTGCCTTAAAGGCAGAGTTTACCAGCCCAAGACAGAAAGTAGAATTGTTCAGACATAATAACACAATGATAACCCTAAATTACAATGCATGAGATTGTTGTGTGATGTGCCCCTCACTGTCTGAATGCTAAAGCGGGGGTCCTCAACATCAAAACGACAACTTAGAGAGGCCTCTTTAGAGGTGTGGTTGAGAATAACTCAATCTCGAGAGTTCCTTGTAAAAGTTATGTAGTGCACTATTTTTGACCAGGGACCATAAAGCTCTGGTCATAAATTGTGCCCTACATAGGGAACAGGATGCCATTTTGGTGCCAAAGTCTCTGCAATAGTGTGTGATTTCATATTTTTATGTTTGAATCATTTTCATTTAGATTTTTAAGGTTAACCACATTACAATGGTTTTGAGATACACAGATGATATTGTGATATTTGTAGAAATATATATTTTTTCTTCTTCAGGATTTTGGAAATTCTCCCATTTTCATATCAGGCGACCCCACATGGGGCCACTTCCCCTAGTTTGGGAACCGCTGGTTTAGGCTGGCATTCTGTAAGTTGTTTGGAAGGTAAAGCAAAGAAACTGTATAACGTGGCATTGTACATATATTGTATAGGCCTACAGTGACAGAAACAAAGGAGTATGCTCTTAGGAATACGTGTCAGTATTACAAATATCCGCTGAGAAACAAACGAAAACCCTTTCTACTCAGCCGACGCACTTTCCACACCGTCAATTATTTATTCATACCATGGGGCAGCCTACATACTTCAGGTTCAGCAAGAATTGTTTCGCAAATCGAAGGAGACATATTCTATTTCCACCCCTGAGTCCCCCCCTACAACACATTAATTTCATTTTGTGGCTAGGCTCCTAGGCTTCTGCAGTGATAAATCTAATTAACAGGTCTCGGAGCCAATGTCCGCAACCATTTTTCCCGCGGTTAAACTTGCACTCTGACAGGACATCCGCCTGAACACGACGACTCGTGGTTTTGAATTAGTACTCTCCAGCCAGTGAATCAGGGGGTTAGGTGAGGAAGCTAATGAGGTGGAATGGGAGATGTGATTATATGTATAATTCACTCACCGTAATGGGCAGTAACTCGGGGCATTGTGTATGAGTGATGCATGGGCGAGAAACAGGCAAGGGACAGCTCTCTTTATGGAACCAAAATCTAAGTAGTCAAATACATAGGACCAGGTAGCTATGGTAGACATAATGCAGCTGTATCAAATAAGTATGTTAAATCTATTAGGGCCTGTTTCAGAGACACAGATAAAGCCTAGTGCTGTACTAAAATGTTATTTCAGTGGTGAATCTCAATTGAATTAGCTGTTTAGTCCAATACTAATAATTTAGGGGTGCTTATATTGATCCTGTTACAAACTTGTACAAGAGTGTAATGGAAATGTGTTTCTTGCATAACCCATCTCCGCCTGAGACACCCACAGGGAGGGAGGTCACCAATGCCCAGTGCCCCTGGAGCAATTGGTGTTAAGCGCCTTGCTCAAGGGCACAGCAACAGATTTTTTTCAACTGTTCAGCTCAAGGATTCAAACCAGTGACCTGTTGGTTACTGGCCCGGAGCTCTAAGCTTAATTCATCTGTGTGCAGGGTAACCGGGAGTTTTAAAGATATATTATTAAAACTAGTTGGGAATAAAGACAGGTCCGGGAAAAACATACAGCAATGGAATCTTAATTATGAGGGCATTGTTTCATTTCCATTACTCTATATGGGACTTAATCAAGATGAGTGGCAGTCACTCGAAGGCCCTATTTCATATTGAATTGTTGGGTGGAATTTGTCACCTTTCTTAGAAATTCACCCCCCCCCCCCACCCCGCCACAGAACTTTCGCCAAACTATAGATGTCTCTTTGTCCTGCAGTGAAATGTAATCCCGATTTCAGGCGACAGCCATCATGTCAGTTAATACGCTCAAGTCTGGAGGTAATTAATTTTATTGGAACGGGTAATCGATTCCTGATGAAAGGAGAGATTGAACAGATCCTGTAGCTTCCTTCCTGCATTCTTTTTGGACTGACATTCCTTACTAACTATTATTACTACTATTATTCCTTGCTAACTTTGGCTAAGCCATTAGCTCTAAATGAAATAGTAGCATGTCCCAGGCCCGAAGCCAGCCCGATTAAACCCAAAGAGCCTTTTAGCTTCTGCTCGTTGGCATTGTACCATGACAATACAGTGCTGCTTTCCACTGAATATCTGTCTCGGTGTCTGAGTGAACACTATCAGAACAAAAAATCATTTTATCAAGACAATATCTATTGTGAAATGGAAATTGTAGCAGACTGCAGATCATTTTTCTTGGAGTGTATAAGATTTGCTTATAAAATGCTTTTGTTGACACTGCCTGTTATTTGTTAGGGCTATTCTACAGCCGGTGTCTACAGGAAGTATATTCTTTGTATATAACTTTTTTGTAAAAAAAGGTAAACATTTCAAGTAAAGAGCTATGCCACATTTCTATCTAAATGTTTTAGTAAAATAAGCTGTAGCTGGGAGTTGATTTTGTGCTCCTGAGTGGTGCGGTGGTCTAAGGTACTGTATCTCAGTGCTAGAGGCTACAGATGCCTTGGTTCAAATCCAGGCTCTATCACAACCGGCTGTATTTGGGGAGTCTGGGGAGTACAGCAGGTGCTGCTTAATTGGCCCACTGTCAACTGGGTGTGGCTGGTGTAGGCTGTCATTGTAAATAAGAGTTCTTACTTCTGTATTAAATTTAAAAAGTGTAATGTCTGCAAAGGAATGCCAGAGAGAATTTTAAGGTTTTTCTAACTGCCATTATAAACTGGGTGGTTCGAGGCCTGAATTCTGATTGGCTCACATATACATTTGTATTGCTCTAATTACGTTGGTAACCAGTTTATAATAGCAATAAGGCACCTCGGGGGTTTGGAGTATATGGCCAATATACCACGGCTAAGGGTTTTGAGTCGTGCCTAAGAACAGCCCTTAGCCATGGTATATTGGCCATATACCACACCCCCTCGGGTCTTATTGCTTAATAACAGCACACAAATGAGACTTAACATTTCCAAAGACAGAGGAGAGGAAATATGAATTGGGTTGATATGTGAGAGCGTGAATGAATGCTTGGCTTCAATGATAAGAGACAGCGCTGAAAGTGGCCTTCGGCAGTCCTGTTTAACCTACTAAAAATAAGCTGACATTTTGCATTCGAAATCTTACCCCCCTCACAAAAAAAAATCCCATCACCTAATGCTTTGCAATTTCGGAAGCATGTTGTGGTCAAAATCTAACACCTTCTGCTGGAGTTATCTATCTGGAAATATGTTTTTATGGACAAAATTTAGGTCTCTACTTTTGAAAAGCTCTATTTGGGGCAGTCCTGAGTTAATAAGGTTGATGACTGCGCCCCCGGGGAAAATCTAATTAGCATCATTAAAAAAAATCCCCATAAAAGTCTGTCAGTTTAAGTTAGAGATATCGGTTTTTCTGCACTAGA
The DNA here is from genome assembly GCF_021184085.1 of Oncorhynchus gorbuscha. Taxonomy (NCBI): domain Eukaryota; kingdom Metazoa; phylum Chordata; class Actinopteri; order Salmoniformes; family Salmonidae; genus Oncorhynchus; species Oncorhynchus gorbuscha. Next base: position 71,929,023 of record NC_060180.1, on the reverse strand, counting down.
TGCATCTCAATCCAATGCATCCGTCTATGTCGCACTTCCACACCTGTGGTGAAAGGTCAGAGCTAGAGATTGGTGTTTGTCAGTCCACGAGACACCTGTGGTGAAAGGTCAGAGCTAGAGATTGGTGTTTGTCAGACCATGAGACATCTGTGATGAAAGGTCAGAGCTTGAGCAGTGTTTGTCAGACCATGAGACATCTGTGGTGAAAGGTCAGAGCTAGAGATTGGTGTTTGTCAGACCATGAGACATCTGTGGGGAAAGGTCAGAGCTTGAGCAGTGTTTGTCAGACCATGAGACATCTGTGGTGAAAGGTCAGAGCTAGAGATTGGTGTTTGTCAGACCACGAGACACCTGTGGTGAAAGGTCAGAGCTTGAGCAGTGTTTGTCAGACCATGAGACATCTGTGGTGAAAGGTCACAGCTTGAGCAGTGTTTGTCAGACCATGAGACATCTGTGGTGAAAGGTCAGAGCTAGAGATTGGTGTTTGTCAGACCACGAGACACCTGTGGTGAAAGGTCAGAGCTTGAGCAGTGTTTGTCAGACCATGAGACATCTGTGGTGAAAGGTCAGAGCTTGAGCAGTGTTTGTCAGACCATGAGACATCTGTGGTGAAAGGTCAGAGCTTGAGCAGTGTTTGTCAGACCATGAGACATCTGTGGTGAAAGGTCAGAGCTAGAGATTGGTGTTTGTCAGACCATGAGACATCTGTGATGAAAGGTCAGAGCTAGAGATTGGTTTTTGTCAGACCATGAGACATCTGTGGTGAAAGGTCAGAGCTTGAGCAGTGTTTGTCAGACCATGAGACATCTGTGGTGAAAGGTCAGAGCTAGAGATTGGTGTTTGTCAGACCACGAGACATCTGTGGTGAAAGGTCAGAGCTTGAGCAGTGTTTGTCAGACCATGAGACATCTGTGGTGAAAGGTCAGAGCTAGAGATTGGTGTTTGTCAGACCACGAGACATCTGTGGTGAAAGGTCAGAGCTAGAGATTGGTTTTTGTCAGACCATGAGACATCTGTGATGAAAGGTCAGAGCTCGAGAGCAGTATTTGTCAGACCATGAGACAACTCTAAAATTGGTCTTCTCACGAAAACGTCTGTAGTGTCCAAACGGGTTTGGCCTAAAATGGATGAGACTCTTACGAACATGATGGTGTTCTCTGTTTACTCTACAACCCCTACAAGCGTCTTGGGACTCGTCTGCAGTCGGTACAGCCCATCTGCCAACTTCTGTCTATAGCGTCCGAACAGTTTGGGCCACACTCTAATATGACCCCTCTGTTGAAAGACTCTCACAAGCACATACAGTGCATTCGGAAAGTATTCAGACCCCTTGACTTTTTCCACATTTTGTTACGTTACAGCCTTATTCTAAAATGTATTAAATTGTTTTATTCCCTGATAAATCTACACACAAATAGCCCATAATGACGAAGCAAAAACAGGTTATGAATTTTTGCAAATTTATGAAACAAAAAAAATGGAAATATTACATTTACATAACTATTCAAACTCTTTACTTAGTACTTTGTTAAAGCACCTTTGTCAGCATTTACAGCCTCAAATCATCTTGGGTACAGTATAAACTTGCCACAAGCTTGCCACACCTGTATTTGGGGAGTTTCTCCCAACCTTCTCTGCAGATCCTCTCAAGCTCTGTCAGGTTTGATGTGGAGCGTCACTGCACAGCTATTTTCAAGTCTCTCCAGAGATGTTCGATCGGGTTCAAGTCCAGGCTCTGGCTGGGCCACACAAGGAAATTCAGAGACATTTCCTGAAGCCATTCCTTCGTTGTCTTGTCTGTGTGCTTAGGGTCGTTGTCCTGTCGGAAGGTGAACCTTCACCCCAGTCTGAGGTCCTGAGCGCTCTGGAGCAGGTTTTCATCAAGGATCTCTCTGTACTTTGCTCCGATCTTCTTTCCCTCGATCCTGTCTAGTCTCGCCGTCCCTGCTGCTGAAAAACATCCCCACAGCATGAAACTGCCTCCACCATGCTTCACCATAGGGGATGGTGACAGGTTTCTTCCAGATGTGACGCTTGGCATTCAGGCCAGAGAAACTTGTTTCTCCTGGTCTGAGAGTCTTTAGGTGAAGTGGGCTGTCATGTGCCTTTTACTCAGGAGTGGCTTCCATCTGGCCACTATACCATAAAGGCCTGATTGGTGGACTGAGTGAGTTTACATGTCAACAAAATAACACATGTTTTCTGATCTTTCTCAGGTATAGGAGAGATGCTTCAGAACAAATTTCCTTTTGATATTTTCGGGGGATTATCTGTGAATCCATGTAGGCAATCTGTTTCTTCAATGCGTTTGTATTGGCTAATAGCAGTAAGGATGATCTTTTAATCCATGTAGGAAGTCTGTTATTCAATGCGTTTGTATTGGCTAATAGCAGTAAGGATTATCTGTGAATCCATGTAGGAAGTCTGTTATTCAATGCGTTTGTATTGGCTAATAGCAGTAAGGATTATCTGTGAATCCATGTACGAAGTCTGTTATTCAATGCGTTTGTATGGGCTAATAGCAGTAAGGATTATCTGTGAATCCATGTAGGAAGTCTGTTATTCAATGCGTTTGTATGGGGTAATAGCAGTAAGGCAAAATAAAAATGGTCATCAAATAATTTCGTTATATATATTTTTTATACTTCAAGGGTTCTTCAAATAGCAAAATGATCCTTCGTATGACCTTCTTAAAACAATTCCATATAGTTTAGTAGAACCCCCAATCCCGGCTTAGACAGGGCTTAGACTCTTATGGGTTAACATTTTCTCATAATTTCTCCTCTTACTCGGTAAACAAATAGCAACAATACAGAGTAAGATTCTGGCTAATCTTAGGTTAGTTCCATTGATCAGAGGTTGATGATGGATCTCTCACATTTCCAGTAGAGGAATTCTCACTTCCTGGCAGTGGGATTTAATACTATACCAGATATAAAACATCAAACATTTGCATATATGTTATTTATTTTGTTATAGAGTAGGTTGACTAAAGTTAATCCCCTAAAATAGTGAATACAATGCCCTAAGATACTGAACACAATGCCCTAAGATACTGAACACAATGCCCTAAGATAGTGAACACAATGCCCTAAGATAGTGAACACAATGCCCTAAGATAGTGAACACAATGCCCTAAGATACTGAACACAATGCCCTAAGATAGTGAACACAATGCCCTAAGATAGTGAACACAATGCCCTAAGATACTGAACACAATGCCCTAAGATACTGAACACAATGCCCTAAGATACTGAACACAATGCCCTAAGATACTGAACACAATGCCCTAAGATACTGAACACAATGCCCTAAGATACTGAACACAATGCCCTAAGATAGTGAACACAATGCCCTAAGATACTGAACACAATGCCCTAAGATACTGAACACAATGCCCTAAGATACTGAACACAATGCCCTAAGATACTGAACACAATGCCCTAAGATACTGAACACAATGCCCTAAGATACTGAACACAATGCCCTAAGATACTGAACACAATGCCCTAAGATACTGAACACAATGCCCTAAGATACTGAACACAATGCCCTAAAGAATTTCGGAAAGTTAGTCCTTCTCTATGTGTAATTCCCAATCGCTATTTTATAGTATTTTTTATTTAACATTTTGATTTTTTTCTACCATTAGTATATTATTATTATTATTATTATTATTATTATTATTATACAACACATTTGTATACTATACCTCAGATGGAGAGCATTAAACAATGAACCATCACAAAAAAGTATAAGATAACAAATATACCTGTTAATTATGGCTAAAAATGAATATCCCATTCTGAAATTATACTATATATGTTCAACGTGTAATTTACCTTCACAAAGTGATTCATAATGATAAGAAAGCAGAATTGATAAAATGGTCCACTTTTGACTTCACAGTGTTGCTTTGCCAAAATGTTGTCAAACTGATATTGATGGCAAAGGTGCCTGTAATTTACCTTCACAAAGTGATTCATAATGATAAGAAAGCAGAATTGATAAAATGGTCCACTTTTGACTTCACAGAAAGGTTTGCAGGGTACAGCAGGTAAATATGCCTGTGTGATTTGCAGGGTACAGCAGGTAAATATGCCTGTGTGATTTGCAGGGTACAGCAGGTAAATATACCTGTGTGATTTGCAGGGTACAGCAGGTAAAAATGCCTGTGTGATTTGCAGGGTACAGCAGGTAAATATGCCTGTGTGATTTGCAGGGTACAGCCATCATGTCTCTGTACACACTGTATACAGTAAATGTATTCTACTGCCGGCATCAGTTTAAAGTTAGTAGAAATGTATTGTGCCTATTGTAGTTATGTATATTCTCAAAACCAATACCACATTTATAGTAAGAGTAGTGCTTCTAATGTCAAAACCAATACCACATTTATAGTAAGAGTAGTGCTTCTAATGTCAAAACCAATACCACATTTATAGTAAGAGTTGTGCTTCTAATGTCATAATTGCGTTTTTAATTAAAGGTAGACTCAGCAATATGACGTAATCATACCAAGGCCCTACACACAAAAAAAACAGTACGATGCTAACAACGTCTGTGACTCCCTATTTCCTACATAACGTGCACTACTTTACATTTTAACATTTGCATTTTAGTCATTTGGCAGACGCTCTTCTCCAGAACGACTAACCATTTTCGTACTTGTTTTTTTTGTGTTTTTTTTGTACAGGTCCCTCCCGTACGGAACCCATATGGCTCAGTTTTAAAAAAAATAGTACAATATATAGTGAATAGGATGCCGTCGGGCACGGGGACTACTGACAGCCATTGTTTTCTACCGACAGCCATTGTTTTCTACTGACAGCCATTGTTTTCTACTGACAGCCATTGTTTTCTACCGACAGCCAATGTTTTCTACTGACAGCCATTGTTTTCTACTGACAGCCATTGTTTTCTACTGACAGCCATTGTTTTCTACTGACAGCCATTGTTTTCTACCGACACCATTGTTTTCTACCGACAGCCATTGTTTTCTACTGACAGCCATTGTTTTCTACTGACAGCCATTGTTTTCTACTGACAGCCATTGTTTTCTACCGACAGCCATTGTTTTCTACTGACAGCCATTGTTTTCTACCGACAGCCATTGTTTTCTACCGACAGCCATTGTTTTCTACCGACAGCCATTGTTTTCTACCGACAGCCATTGTTTTCTACCGACAGCCATTGTTTTCTACCGACAGCCATTGTTTTCTACCGACAGCCATTGTTTTATACTGACAGCCATTGTTTTATACTGACAGCCATTGTTTTCTACCGACAGCCATTGTTTTCTACCGACAGCCATTGTTTTCTACTGACAGCCATTGTGTTCTACTGACAGCCATTGTTTTCTACTGACAGCCATTGTTTTCTACTGACAGCCATTGTTTTCTACTGACAGCCATTGTTTTCTACCGACAGCCATTGTTTTCTACCGACAGCCATTGTTTTCTACCGACAGCCATTGTTTTCTACCGACAGCCATTGTTTTCTACTGGCAGCCATTGTTTTCTACCGACAGCCATTGTTTTCTACCGGCAGCCATTGTTTTCTACTGACAGCCATTGTTTTCTACTGACAGCCATTGTGTTCTACTGACAGCCATTGTTTTCTACCGACAGCCATTGTTTTCTACTGACAGCCATTGTTTTCTACCGACAGCCATTGTTTTCTACCGGCAGCCATTGTTTTCTACTGGCAGCCATTGTTTTCTACCGACAGCCATTGTTTTCTACTGACAGCCATTGTTTTCTACTGACAGCCATTGTTTTCTACCGACAGCCATTGTTTTGTACTGACAGCCATTGTTTTCTACTGACAGCCATTGTTTTCTACTGACAGCCATTGTTTTCTACCGGCAGCCATTGTTTTCTACCGACAGCCATTGTTTTCTACCGGCACCCATTGTTTTCTACTGACAGCCATTGTTTTCTACTGACAGCCATTGTTTTCTACTGACAGCCATTGTTTTCTACCGACAGCCATTGTTTTCTACCGACAGCCATTGTTTTCTACTGACAGCCATTGTTTTCTACTGACAGCCATTGTTTTCTACTGGCAGCCATTGTTTTCTACCGACAGCCATTGTTTTCTACTGGCAGCCATTGTTTTCTACCGACAGCCATTGTTTTCTACTGGCAGCCATTGTTTTCTACCGACAGCCATTGTTTTCTACTGACAGCCATTGTTTTAGGGTCCTTTTTTACCTCATGAGCTTCTAGGACGTATTATGAATAATGGATAACCGTACCGTGTTCTATTTGTCTTTCTATCTGGGGGGACGCATAGCTAATTTAATTACTTTTTGAAGAGACCGGACCCAAGTAATACAATTGCATTTCATAAAACACCCTGAATACTAAGACTGTCACGGCATCTGGCGATCTAAATCTGTGACACCGTGGTCTGTGCTTTGAGTGATATTAAAGGCCTTGGTGGTCTAACAGTGAGTAGAATGGTGGGCCCCTCTAGGTGATCTTGGCTGTGTGCGAGTGACCTACAGTAGCATGCATGACCCATTTGTGCCAAGGCAAATAGCAACGCGTCACATCCATCTCCAGCATATATTTTATCACCCGGCTGTCACCTTAAAGTGACCTTTGCTCAGGCTCTCACTTCATCAATATGTTGACTGCATACCAAATAGCACCTTATTCCCTATGTAGTGCACTACTTTTGACCAATGCCCTAGGCGCTCTGGTCAAAAGTAGTGCACTACATAGGGAATAAGGTGCTATTTGGGACGCAAAATCCCTGCGACAGCCAGGAATAGAGCTTTCACTCCCAATGTGAAGTCCTTCTGAGAGAGTTGTCAGAAGAGCTATAATTTGTGATAAGTTCAGTTACACAACAGGAATTCTTTATTAAAAGGTTAACAAATTCATGGTGAGACCGGTTAGTAGCTGGTTTCAATAATGCAAATTTACCAATGTGAGCAAATCGTTTGAATTAAAAGACTTTAAAGTACCATTAAATTACCTGTTCTTGTGGACGATGTTTATAGTGATGTATCAGTGTCAATATGACAGCTACAGATAAAATAGCTTAATGCTCTGAAGATAGTAGTAGTATAGCTTCAGATCTCCAGAAAGATGACGTCACTACATCGAAGATTATGGATCTACTGACAAGATGTCTCTCCGCCCTAACAATAGAAGTTGTTTGTCCACAAAGCGGCACGGCGAGGATGTCTATCTCCTTTCTTTGGATTGGTGGATACATATCATTACTGTAATCATGTTTTGTATTAATATTCTATGAGGGTTGTTGACATCAACCGCTGGTATTAAATAGAGAGAGATGCTATGCTACTAGCCTCATGTCATGAATATGCATAGCCATTACTCAAAGTTGCCGGGATGTCACATGTCCTACTTATTTTCTTTATTTAACTTGTCAAGTCAGTTAAGAACAAATTTGTATTTGCAATGACGGCCTACCCAGGCCAAACCCTAACCCGGAAGATGCTGGTTCAATTGTGCACCACCCTATGGGACTCCCAATCCCAGCCGGTTGTGATACAGCCTGGAATCGAACCACTGAGACGCAGTGCCTTAAACCACTCGGGCATAGCGGGTGCAACAATTTAAGCATTACGAAACCTCTATTAGATCAAATAAACCTCACATAGCAAATGAATCATACATTTTTTTGTAGTTGACCAAATTCGACACGCTCTTATTGACCTCTGTACAAAAACTCCTTGCTTGGTGGAAGAAACAACAAAAAACACCACCTGCTGGATGGAGTTGGGCCTCTCTCTTCCTCTTCCTCTCCGACCACATGATGCTTTGCTATCCTACCAACATCTGTCACTACACAAACAATCAAATGTGTTTATAAGGCCCTTTCTACTTCAGCCGATGTCACAAAGTGCTATACAGAAACCCAGCCTAAAACCCCAAACAGCAAGCAATGCAGATGTAGAAGCACGGTGGCTAGGAAAAACTCCCTAGAAAGGCCAGAACCTAGGAAGAAACCTAGAGAGGAACCAGGCTCTGAGTCGTCTTCTGGCTGTGACGGGTGGAGATTATAACAGCACATGGCCAAGATGTTCAAACGTTCACAGATGACTAGCAGGGTCAAATTATTAATAATCACAGTAGTTGTCGAGGGTGCAACAGGTCAGCACCTCAGGAGTAAATGTCAGTTGGCTTTTCATAACCGATCTTTCAGTTAGATCCAGCAGGTGCAGAAGAGAGAGAGAGTCGAAAACAGCAGGTCCGGGACAAGGTAGCACGTCCGGTGAACAGGTCAGGGTTCCATAGCCACAGGCAGAACAGTTGAAACTGGAGCAGCAGCACGACCAGGTGGACTGGGGACAGCAAGGAGTCATCAGGCCAGGTAGTCCTGAGGCATTGTCCTAGGACTCAGGTCCTCCGAGAGAAGAGAAAGGTAAAGAGAGAGAATTAGAGAGGAAGCATACATAATTTCACACAGGACACCGGATAAGACAGGAGAATCACTTCTCCAAGTCAATGCAGTGCAACAGCACTCTGTGTAAACCTTCCATGGTTGTAGCTATGCTAGTACTACAAGTATTTTGCCTTGTTTTTCGCAGCACATGCAGGCGGCGAGGTGAAGGGAGCTCATTTGAATTTGAACCCAAGCCAGGGGGGATTTGATGGGCAGATACATCCAAACACACTAATGCAGTGTGATAGGTGAGCTTCCAGCAAGATGGGATATGAAGTGGCGTATAAATAACTTATGAGCTCACAGACGCCCAGAGTCTCTCCTATCTTGACATGCACCGGAGCGAACATCGAATACATATTCCCACATATATTCAGACCACGTATTTGAACAAACAGAAAACCACTACGCTGTGTTAGTAGTGCTAATTCACATTCAATGAGGTTTTTTTTTACATAAGTCTGCATTTCTAATTACATTGGTGTAAACTTCTTGTATTGTACATTCTCTGGCTACTCATTGTCTCCATGTGATCTCTGTGTGGTTGTCTAGCTACTCATTGTCTCCATGTGATCTCTGTGTGGTTGTCTGGCTACTCATTGTCTCCATGTGATCTCTGTGTAGTTGTCTGGCTACTCATTGTCTCCATGTGATCTCTGTGTGGTTGTCTGGCTACACATTGTCTACACGTGATCTCTGTGTGGTTGTCTGGCTACTCATCATCTCCATGTGATCTCTGTGTGGTTGTCTGGCTACTCATCGTCTCCATGTGATGTCTGTGTAGTTGTCTGGCTACTCATTGTCTCCATGTGATCTCTGTGTAGTTTTCTGGCTACTCATCATCTCTGTGTGATCTCTGTGTGGTTGTCTGGCTACTCATTGTCTCCATGTGATCTCTGTGTAGTTGTCTGGCTACTCATCGTCTCCATGTGATCTCTGTGTAGTTTTCTGGCTACTCATCGTCTCTGTGTGATCTCTGTGTGGTTGTCTGGCTACTCATTGTCTCCATGTGATCTCTGTGTCGTTGTGTGGCTACTCATTGTCTCCATGTGATCTCTGTGTAGTTTTCTGGCTACTCATCATCTCTGTGTGATCTCTGTGTGGTTGTCTGGCTACTCATTGTCTCCATGTGATGTCTGTGTAGTTGTCTGGCTACTCATTGTCTCCATGTGATCTCTGTGTGGTTGACTGGCTACTCATTGTCTCCATGTGATCTCTGTGTGGTTGTCTGGCTACTCATCATCTCTGTGTGATCTCTGTGTGGTTGTCTGGCTACTCATTGTCTCCATGTGATCTCTGTGTGGTTGTCTGGCTACACATTGTCTACACGTGATCTCTGTGTGGTTGTCTGGCTACTCATCGTCTCCATGTGATCTCTGTGTGGTTGTCTGGCTACACATTGTCTCCATGTGATGTCTGGCTATTCATT
>NC_060180.1:71471670-71594170 GCF_021184085.1 Oncorhynchus gorbuscha | reverse complement strand
TCTGTGGTCCTGAACACTCCGGAGCAGGTTTTCATTAAGGACCTCTCTGTACTTTCCCTCGACCTTGACTAGTCTCCCAGTCCCTGCCGCTGAAAAACATTCCCACAGCGTGATGCTGCCGTAGGGATGCTTCCCCGTAGGGATGGTGCCATGTTTCCTCCAGACGTGACGCTTGGCATTCAGGCCAAAGACTTCAATCTTGGTTTCATCAGACCAGAGAATCTTGTTTCTCATGGTCTGAGAGTCTTTAGGTGCCATTTGGCAAACTCCAAGCAGACTGTCATGTGCCTTTTACTGAGGAGTGGCTTCCGTCTGGCCACTTTACCATAAAGGCCTGATTGGTGGAGTGCTACAGAGATGGTTGTCCTTCTGGAAGGTTCTCCCAGCTCCACAGAGGAGCTCTGTCAGCGTGACCATCAGGTTCTTGGTCACCTCCCGGAACTCTGGAGCTCTGTCAGAGTGACCATCAGGTTCTTGGTCACCTCCCGGAACTCTGGAGCTCTGTCAGAGTGACCATCAGGTTCTTGGTCACCTCCCGGAACTCTGGAGCTCTGTCAGAGTGACCATCAGGTTCTTGGTCACCTCCCGGAACTCTGGAGCTCTGTCAGAGTGACCATCAGGTTCTTGGTCACCTCCCGGAACTCTGGAGCTCTGTCAGAGTGACCATCAGGTTCTTGGTCAACTTCCTGATCAAGGCCCTTCTCCCCCAATTGCTCAGTTTGGCCAGGCAGCCAGCTCTGAGAAGAGTGTTGGTGGTTCCAAACTTTCATTTAAGAATGATGGAGGCCACTGTTCTTGGGGACCTTCAATGCTGCAGAAATGTTTAGATAAACCATCCCCATATTTGCTCTGACATTCACTGTCAACTGTGGAACTTTATACAGACAGGTGTGTGCCTTTCCAAATCATGTCCAATCAATTGAATGTACCACAGGTGGACTCCAATGAAGCTGTAGAAACATCTCAAGGATGATCAATGCAAACAGGATGCACCAGAGCTCAATTGAGTCTCATAGCAAAGGGTCTGAATACATTAATACATGTGCAAAAAGGTCTAAAAACCTGTTTTCGCTTTGTCATTATAGGGTATTGTGATGTCATTATGGGGTATGGTGATGTCATTATGGGGCATGGTGATGTCATTATGGGGCATGGTGATGTCATTATGGGGCATGGTGATGTCATTATGGGGCATGGTGATGTCATTATGAGGCATGGTGATGTCATTATGAGGCACTCCTCGTTTATTTGTATTTTTATGAGGATTGTTTTTTATTTAATAGATTTTAATATAAGGCTGTAACGTAACAAAATGTGGAAAAAGGGAAGGGGTCTGAATACTTTCCGAATGCACTGTAGTGTTCAGTAGGTCTTAGCCAGCTAACGACATAGGACGAGAAAGTATATTTTGTCAGTGGTTTAAATTACCTTTGGCTTCTCCACTGGTTGGGTTGGATTCACTGCTCTTCGGACCATTGGGGAAATATTTTTCAAATCCTGAAGTAAGAACACCAAACTTTAGAGCGCACAAAATCATAAATGAGCATGAAAAACTTCTCTCATTTTAATAACCCATAAATATATTATGCTTCGTTTTATATGTAATCAGAAAGAATGGGAATCTGCTAGATGAATACAGTGAACGTTGAGGTACATACCTTTTGGTGGTTTGGAGCAGAGTCTTTGATAGGCACCTAACACATGTTCAAACAGAGTCCTCCTTTCAAGTACTATCTGGCTGTCTGCTTGGCTGGAGGCCTTGAAAATGACAGATGACAATCAACATAACATATTCCATTTAGCAGACGCTTTTATCCAAAGCTACTTAGTCATGTATGCATTCATGTTATGTATGGACGATCCAGGGCTTCGAACCCACAACACTGGTGTTGCAAGCGCCACGCCCTATCAACTGAGCCATACATAATACATACATACACATACATAACCTGAATGCTTGGAAAAAAATAATGTTGCACTAAATAAATGCACTTTTTCCTCCAACTCCATCCGTGGTCACCACCGTCCTTTTAAACGTTTTGATCGATTCAAACAGCAGCACACCTTCAACTGCGTCTAGTTTTTAAGCCATTGGTGTATTTAAGTAGTAGTGTTAGAATAGTTAGAATTGAGAAACACGGGCCTCCCGAGTGGCGCAGTGGTCTAAAGCACTGAATTGCAGTTGCTAGCTGTGCCACTAGAGGACCTGGTTCGATTCCAGGATTCCAAACCTCTCCCGAGTTTATATGGGAGTTGCAGCGATGGGACAGGACTAGAGGTTGACCGATTAATCGATCATTTCCGGATTCAACCATATTAATGACCAAAGGCTCGTATTTCTGTGTGTTATTATGTGATAATTAAGTCTGATTTGATAGAGCAGTCTGACTGAGCAGCAGCAGGCCCATAATCATTCATTCAAACAGCACTTTTGTGCGTTTGCAAAAACACCGATGTTCGCAAAAACACAGATGTTTATGACTTCAAGCCTATCAGCCTAATGGCTGGTGTAACCAATATGAAATGGCTAGCTAGTGAGCTGGGTGTTCGCTAATACTGTTTCATAAGTCACTCGCTTTTAGATTTGGAGTAGTTATTCCCCATGCGCTGCAAGGGCCGCGGCTTTTGTGGAGCGATGGGTAACGCTGCTTCGAGTGTGGCTGTTGTCGATGTGTTCCTGGTTCGAGCCCAGGTAGGGGCGAGGAGGAGGACGGAAGCTATACTGTTACACTGGCAATACTAAAGTGCCTATAAGAACATCCAATAGTCAAAGGTATATGAAATACAAATGGTATAGAGAGAAATAGTCCTATAAATACTATATTAACTACAAGCTAAAACCTCTTACCTTGGAATTTTGAAGTCTCATGTTAAAAGGAACCACTAACTTTCATATGTTCTCATGTTCTGAGCAAGGAACTTAAACGTTAGCTTTTTTACATGGCACACATTACTTTCTTCTCCAACACTTTTTTGCACTGTTTTTGCATTATTTAAACCAAATTGAACCCGTTTCATTATTTATTTGAGGCTAAATTGATTTTATTTATGTTTTATATTAAGTTAAAATAAGTGTTAATTCAGTATTGTTGTAATTGTCATTATTACACGGTCCTCCAATAATTGGTATTGAAAAATAATAATCGTTCGACCTCTAGACAGGACTGTACCTACCAATTGGATAACATGAAATAAAATATAAAATATTTGAGAAACACTTGTCTTTACTTGAGTACTACGTATAGAAACCAAGTGCACGTGAAAACGTCATGGAATACACTTCAGAAATATTGCACCATAAAAAATTTTTGTTGGTGCGCCTACTGTCATTTCTCAGAGTAACACTACAACAAAAAAATAGGTAGAGATTTTTTTTAAATGAAGCATCATTAGCTAGTTTAACGATCGCTCTGAAATCTTAAAAAATGCCCTGAACTGTCAGTTGAACAACATTCTGACCACACTGGCTGCATTGCAAAATAAAACGTACACATACATCTTATTCAATAATTTCATCCAAATTGCTTGCGAGCGTCTGCATAGCCAGGCGCTATAATAAACATTGGTTCTATCAACTTGGTTCCATTTTAGACGCTCGATGCGCTGCAAGTCCTTCCTCCTCATTGTTTTTTAGGAGCATAACCCCGATTAGGTGATTTAATTAAAGATGAACGAGGTCCAGACTCCAATCCAGCAGGTTGCAAACACCACATAAAATAGAAAAAAAGACCTTACTAGGAGAGATCACTTTTTAACTAACTGGGTTTTCCCCTTTCATCTGTGGATTAACTGTAGGAGTAGAGAACACACGATTTTGTGTGACTCAAAATGGGTTGATATTCTACAAAAGATCCAGCAAGAAAAAGGACAGTGTACATATCAAGTAAAATAACAAGCCAATGTATATATATCCCATGACAAATTAGCTAGTTAAATGTCCATGAATGTTTCATATGCTTTTCGACCTGTACCCAAATTAAATGAATTCGTTCAGAGTTCTTTGTGATCTTTCCATCTGCGTGTCCTGATCGCATCTGGTGTGGAAGGACACAAATCACCACGCGTCGTCCGTATTTTAACATTGACGAATGCAAATAGTCACTACACGTGTATACATAACGTTACCTAAAATAGCTAGACATGTTGTAACGTTAGTTTAACACGCGATAGTTGACTAGCTAACGTTAAATAACAATTTAATTCATCATGTAATCTCGCCCTGTGTTATCCAACCACGGCAATGTCATTCGCAGGCCTGTTCTGCTAGGTAAGAATGGCAGGTTGTTTTGTTGGGCAAAATAATGTTGGATTATGACAGTATCTAGATTTTCCACAAACAAACCACATGTAAAGACTACCTATTGCCAAAACAAACTCGTAATGCCTTGTTGTCATGCAATGAGAATCGACTAGCGCTGTTTGTTTTGATGTTGTAACGTCGTTAGTTAGATTGCAACTCACCAGTCGTGCACCGTGAGTTGTTCTGACGTTTGGAGGCAGCAACATTTTGAATAGATTCCTGCCACCTCTTGACAAGCGGAGGTATCGGTGAGCCATTCTGACTTGTTACGTTGACACCTTGGTTATTCTATAACGGATTAATTTTTTTTCATAAAGATTTATCACAAAAAAAAAATGTTTTGAAGACTTATCTCATACATGCACTCTCCCATCCCATTACAAGAGCCGCCATTATTTTTTCCCTTCAACATGACGTAATGACGCAGCGCTTCTCTTGTTCTTTTACGGCAGACTACACCTAATTTGGGTTATAGCCGCCACCTACTGTACTGGTAGTGAACGGAAGAAAAATAAAAATCCATTGCGAAAAATGAGGGTTATAATATCACCATCATATACAAAGAAAAATACATTTGTAAAAAATTTAAAAAAGCCCCACCCCACTCCTTCAGTGATAAAACAAATCACATCCCTACACAGGCTCAGGGGCCGAGCATTCATGTGTAGACCGAGCATTCATAGACAAGATTCCTTGTAATACCTCTGCTGTAAAATAAATTTAAAAAACATTCAGCCGCACTCACAATGCCTGTTTTCTCCGATTTCTTATTTGTTTGCGCTGTACAGTTTAAAACCAATGCAATAAACAATACAAAGTCCACCTTTTTTTAAAACATGCATTGTGTCAGGATCCGGTGGGCGAGCAACATCTACTGAGGTCTTGCAGGAGAAAATTCACGACTAGGGGTGATTTCCCAGGATCTAGACTGTTCTCCCAGAAGTAGTAAGCAGAATCAACATAAGGTTCATTAATAGACATGTGCAAGCAGAATAAAGGCTGTACTCAGTTGAATAGAGCTGGGTCAACATGGAGTTAATCACTAGACATTGTAAAAACAGAACGTAAGCAGAAAATGTATGCCTGTGCTGTTGTAGGCCTGAGGGAAGTCAATGCCTGGTCCTGTGACTAGCTTTAAGGCATATGGTTGTATTATATATGTATGTCTGCGCCATTACAGGCTAAGGGAAGCCATTATGTAATCCTATGAGTATCATTAGACAGACACACGCATTACGTGTGTCTAGTTTTTTTGTATCGTTGCTATGGTTACGCTACGCCACCAATATAATCTGTAAACAAGCATGAATTGAGACAGAAAGATAATGGTGGCAAGAGGCCAAGGGGTGTGTAGAGGACTGCTAATTCTTATGTAGGTGACATTACTGCTATTGCATTGTTATAACTGAGACAACACATAACAACGTATTTTCATAGTAAAACAGGTTGGGCCCCATACAGGATACTCCTAGCCACAGGTGCTGGCCGGGAGTTCGGCCATAACTCCTCTGAAGATAGGGACGCACACACATTACACACTGACTCCTCTGAAGACAGAGACGACGCACATACAATACACACTAACTGCCGAGGACACACAGATAAGACATACACCCACACATTGGGAAGAAGAGACACAGCCTTGACTTGCAGACAAACTAGCACACACACATAATCTCCCTCCCAGCCGAACATTGTGTGACTGAAGATAGCGCACACACCAGATCCCCTTTTCAGCTGAACATGGTGTGACGACCAAGAACAGGCATGGCAGGATTCTACGATGAAGGACAGACAACAGAGCCAATGCCGGACGACTACACCCCAGCCTGATCCAATCCGAAGATCCGATCTCCTAGAAATCAACCTACTTTCTGTTGTGTATATGAAGCTTGTACTCACTGTTAGCAGGTGCCTTTTTCTGCTAGTCTCTGATGAGCTAACAGAGGAGCCCGTATATACGTGTACCAGATATCTTTACTCTGAATAAACCTGTCGCTTGTCGTACAATCTACCACCTTGTCTGAATCGATCCTTAACCGGCTCATCCTTCTACATATCCTTTTATCAACAGGTGTTAATCATCTACATAGAGGGGAGTGACCATGAGTGTTATCTGAAAGTGGAAGTGATTCAAGATTTCCACGACAGTCTCTGATTCAACTACCATGGTTTTTTCAACATTACTCCCTTCTTCCACTCTTCTGACCACCTCTGGATAGGAGACACGCTGGACTAATTCTTGCCACCTCGGTCTCCTTCAATGTAACAGGGCACTTCATGAATTCTGGTGCATGCTCCTCCCATCTACATACACTTGACATGTCCAAACAGTTTACGTTTATCACACTGCAGGGGGTTTGGGCACGAAGGCTCTTACAGGATATCTCACATAACCCAAATATACGCATGTTCTTCAAAAAACAAAAATACTGGATGGACTGGGCTTCCTCACTCCATCCACCATATGGGTCAGTCGGCCTGCACCAACCACCGGGCTTCCTCATTCCATCCACCATATGGGTCAGTCGGCCTGCACCAACCACTGAGCTTCCTCACTCCATCCACCATATGGGTCAGTCAACTGCACAGAACACAGAAGTCCGACCAGTGGAGGTGGGCTGCAGAGGTTTTGTGGCAACATCTACAACCAGACTGCTTAGAGACCTGGGAATTAAGGGCCAGAGCCAGCGTGCGGCAATCGAAGCTGTATCAGAGGCGGCAGAAGGCAGCAGTCAGTGGCTCTGGATGAAGAGGAAAGACCCCAGCTGGGCCCCGAAGTGAGAGGGCCAGGAGGTATGCGGTCAACAATGCTAGACTCAGGGAGGAGGACGCCCCTGCCATGCATAGTCCCATTGGATGTTGGCTATCAACAACAAGGCAACTCCGATGACTAATTGGGAATGGGACGCAAGCGTAGGATTGATCACCCTGTCGCTGGCCGCCTTTGGGGAGGGTGTATAGTGTGAAAGGCCGAAACACTCTAGGAAGCAAAGGTATACTACTGACGATGCGCTCCCCAAATTTCACCACGCTCACTGTTCATTAACTCTTGGAAGTGCTTGCACAAAGGATAGTAACATCTCATCCTGTGTTCTTGGAATCTTTTGGTTATTATTTTCTCCTTCTTGAACTGCAATATTGGTTAAGGGCTTGTAAGTAAGCCTTTCATGGTAAAGTCTACACTTGTTGTATTCGGCGCATGTGACAAATAAAGTTTGATTAGATTTTTTATACTGTAGCTAAGAAAGTAATACTAAGTGTATGTTGTGTAGTAAGATGTTAGTAGCCTCACCCTAGTAATTTGGTCTATTTACCAATCTTCATTTTGCTTACTGTTCTGACTTTGTGGTGCACATGTAGCCTATAATCTGTTTTTGAGAAATGTAACCATCGAATATTGAAAGAACTTTCATTGTCTGCTTATATGTCCCCTTTATTTATCCTACCGTTCTGACTTGGTGTACAGGGAGAACACTGTAAGAACGACCCATGTTCTGAATTCTGTTGCTGTACATTAAGTGTTAAACAAATAGTTATATTGATTGATATATTGACAAACGTTACGTCCGTCCATGCTCGCTCATTAATATCTTAATGGAAATTACGTATTGCCTCTTATCCGCTTGTCATCCCCTTATGCCATAGTTTGTACATCTCAATTGTCATTAGAAACCACATTTGTTTAAGAAAGTCAGCCATATCAGCTACATTTATTTTTAAAGGCAGTAAATGAAGCTGAATGAATTGTTTCGCTGCCAGACAAGGCTCCACTGATAGCCAGGTGTAGCAGTGGTAAGATGTTAGGACTGCTGAGGGGACAGCTTTATGTTTGTTTTGTTATATTTTTTTATTTTTCCGTTATTTTACCAGGTATGTTCATTTACAGCAACAACCTGGGGAATAGTTACAGATTGGGAATTTAGCCAGGACACCGGGGTTAACACCCCTACTCTTACGATAAGTGCCATGGGATCTTTAATGAAATAATTGTAATTTAAGAAAATGTATTTAATGTTTTAAATATGGTTGTGATTGGTTGTGACCGCTGCCTATCCCATCATTGGAGGATTATTATTTTTTATTTTTTAAATTTATTTCACCTTTATTTAACCGGGTAGACTAGTTGAGAACAAGTTCTCATTTGCAACTGCGACCTGGCCAAGATAAAGAAAAGCAGTGTGAGCAGACAACACAGAGTTACACATGGAGTAAACAATTAACAAGTCAATAACACAATAGGAAGAAAAAAAAGAAGGGGAGTCTATATACATTGTGTGGAAAAGGCATGAGGTAGGCGAATAATTACAATTTTGCAGATTAACACTTGAGTGATAAATGATCAGATGGTCATGTACAGGTAGAGATATTGGTGTGCAAAAGAGCAGAAAAGTAAATAAATAAAAACAGTATGGGGATGAGGTAGGTAAAAATGGGTGGGCTATTTGCCGATAGACTGTGTACAGCTGCAGCGATCGGTTAGCTGCTCAAATAGCAGATGTTTGAAGTTGTTGAGGGAGATAAAAGTCTCCAACTCCAGGGATTTTTGCAATTCGTTCCAGTCACAGGCAGCAGAGAACTGGAACGAAAGGCGGCCAAATGAGGTGTTGGCTTTAGGGATGATCAGTGAGATACACCTGCTGGAGCGCGTGCTACGGATGGGTGTTGCCATCGTGACCAGTGAACTGAGATAAGGCGGAGCTTTACCTAGCATGGACTTGTAGATGACCTGGAGCCAGTGGGTCTGGCGACGAATATGTAGCGAGGGCCATCCGACTAGAGCGTACAAGTCGCAGTGGTGGGTGGTATAAGGTGCTTTAGTGACAAAACGGATGGCACTGTGATAAACTGCATCCAGTTTGCTGAGTAGAGTGTTGGAGGCAATTTTGTAGATGACATAGCCGAAGTCGAGGATCGGTAGGATAGTCAGTTTTACTAGGGTAAGTTTGGCGGGGTGAGTGAAAGAGGCTTTGTTGCGGAATAGAAAGCCGACTCTTGATTTGATTTTCGATTGGAGATGTTTGATATGAGTCTGGAAGGAGAGTTTACAGTCTAGCCAGACACCTATGTACTTGTAGATGTCCACATATTCAAGGTTGGAACCATCCAGGGTGGTGATGCTGGTCAGGCGTGCGGGTGCAGGCAGTGAACGGTTGAAAAGCATACATTTGGTTTTACTAGCGTTTAAGAGCAGTTGGAGGCCACGGAAGGAGTGTTGTATGGCAGGACAAGGTTAGACTTGAGTTCCAGGCGACGGTATCACCGAGAAAACTTTCCATAAAAAGTGAACTAAATGTTCAGTCGAGCTTTTGTATCTTTCCAATATTTGTTTGTTATTTATTGTCTTTTTACATTTTGTTTATTGTCAATTCAAATCTTATTATACAAAGATCAAAATGTGTATTTCTTATTTAATGTTTGTTAACAAACTTAACCTTCTGTGATGGGATTGTGTTATTGTGTGATATTTGTGTATTATCTTTATTTTCTTAAACATTACAAAATATTTCTAAAATAAATGTTTATGTTTCTTGATACTCTAATTGTGCTTTCTGTGGCAACATACATGAGCTACCAAAATGATTCTGAAGTGTGCCAGGCCTTGCAGTCCCAAAATAGATGGGAGGGGGGGGGTATTTCAGGGGCAAGAAAATAGCCTTGCCGAAGTCCTCCCTGTAAAGATCCGGGTGTCGTGGGTGTGGAGTCAGACGCAGGAAACAGAGAGTTCCATACTGTGCTATTTAATGCACTCACGAAACACTGTGTGCTCAAAAACAAATGCCCCAAACACGGGGGACGAAAACAGTACAGCAGAAATACCAGGAACAAACACGTTAGTCTACGTTAGTCGGACTCGTGACAGTACTCCCCCTGACGCACGGCTCCAGCAGCGCGCCGACACTGACCTCGAGGTCGACCCGGAGGACGAGGTGCAGGGCGATCCGGATGGAGGCGAAGGAAATCTCTCAACATTAATGGATCCAAGATGTCCCCCACCGGTACCCAGCACCTCTCCTCCGGACCGTACCCCTCCCAGTCCACGAGGTACTGCAGGCCCCTCACCCGGCGTCTTGAGTCCAGAATGGCCCGTGTCGTATACGCCAGGGACCCCTCGATGTCCAGAGGGGGGGAGGGACCTCCGGCACCTCACTTGTAATCGATAACACACCTTGTTTATTCTCCTCAGGACTTTAAAGGGCCCTACACACTGCGGACCCAGCTTCCGGCAGGGCAAGCAGAGGTGCAGGTTTCGGGTCGAGAGCCAGACCCTGTCCCCCGGTACAAACACGGGGGCCTCACTGCGGTGGCGGTCAGCACTCCTCTTCTGCCGTCCACTCGCTTGTTGGAGAGATTCCTGGACGGCCCTCCAGGTCTCCTTGGAGCGCTGTACCCATTCCTTCACCGCAGGAGCCTCGGTCTGGCTCGGATGCCATGGTGCCAGGACCGGCTGGTACCCCAACACACACTGAAAAGGGAACACGTGAGTAGAGCAGTGGCGTAGTGAGGTCTGGGCCATTTCAGCCCAGGGAATGTATCTCGCCCACTCCCCTGTCCGATCCTGGCAATACGACCTCAGAAACCTACCCACCTCCTGGTTCACTCTCTCCACCTGCCCATTACTCTCAGGGTGATAACCGGAGGTCAGGCTGACCGAGACCGCCAAACGCTCCATGAACGCCCTCCATTCTCGGGAAGTGAATTGGGGGCCCCGATCAGAAACAATGTCCTCCGGCACCCTGTAGTGCCGAAAGACGTGGGTGAATAATGCACCCGCAGTCTGTAGGGCTGTAGGGATACCGGGCAACGGGAGGAGACGGCAGGAATTAGAGAACCGATCCACAATCACCAGAACCGTGGTGTTCCCCTGAGACGGGGGAAGATCCGTCAGGAAATCTACGGATAGATGCGACCATGGACGTTGTGGAACGGGGTGCCTAGGAAGGTGCCTAGGAGTCTTACTCTGGGCGCACACCGAACAGGAGGAGACATAAACCTTAACGTCCGAAGCCAAGGTGGGCCATCAATACCTCCCCGAAGGCTCCCCACTGTCCTCGCCACCCCAGGGTGACCCGAGGAGGGTAGGACGTGAGCCCACCGAATCAGTTGGTCCCGAACACCAAGCGGCACGTACTTTCAACCCGCCGGACACTGAGGAGGCGTGGGTTCCGACCGTAACGCCCACTCGATGTCCGAGTCCACCTCCCATACCACTGGTGCAAACAGCTTTGAGGCGGGAAGGATGGGAGTAGGTTCAGTGGACCTATCCTCCGTGTCATAAAGGCGGGACAGTGCGTCAGCCTTTACGTTCTGGGAGTCCGGTCTATAAGACAATGTAAACCGGAACCGGGTGAAGAACAAGGCCCAACTTGCCTGACATGGGTTCAGTCTCCTAGCTGCCCGAATATACTCCAGATTCTGTTGGTCGGTCCAGATGAGAAAGGGGTGGTTAGCCCTCTCAAGCCAGTGTCTCCACATCTTCAGAGCCCTGACCTCCGCTAGTAACTCCCGGTACCCCACATCATAGTTACGCTCCGCTGGGCTGAGCTTCCTTGAGAAGAAAGCGCAGGGGCTGAGTTTTGGTGGCGTACCCAAGCGCTGTGATAGCACGGCACCCACCCCAGCCTCGGAGGCATCCACCTCCACTATGAATGCTAGAGAGGGGTCCAGATGCGCCAACACGGGTGCATCCATGAACAGCGCCTTCAACCTGTTGAAAGCTCCGTCCGCCTCTGCTGACCACTGTAACCGCACCGGGCCCCCCTTCAGCAGTGGGGTAATGGGAGCCGCTACCTGACCAAAACCCTGGATAAACCTCCGGTAGTAGTTGGCAAAACCCCAAAACCGCTGCACCTCTTTTACCGTGGTCGGAGTCGGCCAATTACGCACGGCCCTAATGCGGTCACACTCCATCACCACCCCCGAGGTGGAAATGCGATAACCCAGGAAGAAGATGGCTCGTTTAGAGAACACGCATTTCTCAGTCTTGACGTATAGGTCATGCTCCGGCAGTCTACCAAGCACCTTGCGTACCATAGACACATGTGCGGTGTGAGTGGCTGAGTAGATCAGAATGTCATCGATATAAACAACCACTCCCTGCCCGCACAGGTCCCTGAGAATCTCATCTACAAAGGATTGAAAAACAGCTGGAGCATTCTTTAACCCATACGGCATGACGAGGTACTCATAGTGGCCCGACGTGGTACTAAATGCGGTTTTCCACTTGTCTCCCTTCCGAATACGCACCAGACTATATGCGCTCCTGAGATCCAGTTTTGTGAAGAACTGCGCTCCGTGAAATTATTCCACCACCGTAGCGATGAGAGGTAGTGGGTAACTATATGATATGATGGCGTTAAGACCTCTATAATCAACACACGGACGCAAACGTCCCTCCTTTTCTTCACAAAAAAAACTTGAGGAGACGGGTGAGATGGAGGGCCGAATGTACCCCAGTCCCAGCGACTCCGTGACATATGTCTCCATCGCCAACGTCTCCTCCTGGGACAGCGGGTACACGTGACTCTTGGGAAGTGCAGCGTTTACCTAGAGATCTATCGTACAATCCCTTCCCGGTCGATAAGGTGGTAATTTAGTCGCTTTCTTTTTACTGAAAGCGATTGCCAAATCGGCATACTCGGGGGGAATGCACACCGTGGAACCCTGGTCTGGACTCTCCACCAACGTGATACCGATTGAAACTTCCAGACACCTTCCAGGCACTCCTCTGACCACCCCTGGAGAACCCCGTCTTCACAAAATTTTAGGATTGTGCCGGGCCAGCCAGGGAATCCCTAGCACCACTGGAAACGCAGGCGAATCAATAATATAAAGACTGATATGCTCCCTATGATTCCCCTGAGTCACCATGTCCAGTGGAACCGTGGTCACCCTGACCATCCCTGACCTTAATGGCCGGCTATCTAGGGAGTGCACGGGAAATGGAGAATCTATCGGCACCAGCGGAACCCCTAACGTAACCTCTAGCGACAAGCAATCCCGTATCCGGGAGCGTAATCATAGCCTGAAGAGCATTACCATAACGTAAGGTTTCCTATTCATGAAAATCGCAAATGAAATGAATTAAATATATTGAAACACAAGCTTAGCCTTTTGTTAACAACACTGTCATCTCAGATTTTCAAAACATGCGTTACAGCCAACGCTAGACAAGCATTTGTGTAAGTTTAGCATGGTATAATGCTATGCTAGGCTGTGCTGGCAGCAGGCAACATTTTCACAAAAATAAGAAAAGCAACCAAATTAAATAATTTACCTTTGAAGAACTTCAGATGCTTTCACTCAGGAGACTCCCAGTTAGATAGCAAATGTTCCTTTTTTCCAAAAATAATATTTTTGTAGGTGAAAAACGTCACGTCACGTTTCCTGCTTGGCTGAGAAATCGACCGAAAATACTTCAACTATAACGCTGAATTTGCTCCATAATATCGACAGAAACACGGCAAACGTTGTTTAGGATCCATCCTCAAAGTGTTTTTAACATATATATTCGATAATATATCCGTCGAGGCAATTGGTTTCTCATAAGAAGCGATTGGAAAAATGGCTACCTCAGTATTTTACGCGATATTTTCTGCGGGAGACACCATGTGACCACATGCTATATATGGTCCCTTACAGCCATTCTTCAATGGAAATGCCTAAAATGACGTCACAATGCTGTAGACACCTTGTGGAAAACGTAAGATCATTCGTGGCTCATTCACAGCCATATAAGGAGTCATTGGCATGAGGCGGTTTCAAAAAATGCGGCACTTCCTGGTTGGATTTTTATCTGGGTTTCGCCTGTAACATCAGTTCTGTGGCACTCACAGACAATATCTTTGCAGTTTGGAAACGTCAGAGTGT
Source organism: Oncorhynchus gorbuscha (assembly GCF_021184085.1). Lineage (NCBI taxonomy): Eukaryota > Metazoa > Chordata > Actinopteri > Salmoniformes > Salmonidae > Oncorhynchus > Oncorhynchus gorbuscha. Next base: position 71,580,000 of record NC_060180.1, on the reverse strand, counting down.
CTTCTTTCCAAAGCTGTCAATTATATGCATAGTCGAGCATCTTTTCGTGACAAAATATCTTGTTTAAAATGGGAACGTTTTTCATCCCAAAATTAAAATAGCGCCCCCTAAATCCAAGAGGTTAATGTGGTAACTTCAGGTGTTTGGAAATGGCTCCCTAGGGTGAACCAAACTTGTGGAGGTCTGCAATTTTTTTCTCCGGTCTTGACTGTTTTCTTTTGATTTTCCCATGATGTTAAACAAAGAGGCACTGAGTTTGAAGGTAGGCCTTGAAATAGTTTGAAGGTAGGCCTTAGTTTCAGAAGGGAGAAAGCTTACATATAAGCTAAGGTACTTGACATTAAATGGATTTGATTCTTTATTTTCTTTTAAATATTGATTATGTAGTTTTTTCATAATTCATATACTCTGAAATTACTGTTAGTAAGGTGTAACGTTACTGTTCTGATTCTCCAGAAGGGACAGAGTCCCTTGAGAGGGCAATGTTGCGGATGAATCAAACTTAGTTGGGTAACATAGATAAGATGTTTTATTTATATAATATGCTTATGTGAGATACTTGTCATTAGAATGTATCCTTTTGGACTATAGTGTTGGTAGATGCACTGGATCACTTTTTTCTTAGCTGGGGCTCAGTTATTTGGGGCCCAGAGAGGGGAGAGGTCATGCTTGTCCTTTACATGTCTCTGGTTCTATGCAGAACATCAGAAAGGGAAGAGGATAGGATGGAACATTGTCTTCATATGTGAATGTATCTGTTATACCATGCGAAGGGATAGCGTGATTAAGGGGGAACCAATAAATTGGCTCCACAATGTCTGTGCGCAAGTCACTCCCCTCTGTGAACTTGTCCAGGAGTGGGGAGAAGAGGGGGTTTACTTGAGATGGGAGTATATAGAGTTGACAATTGAGTTATGCCTTGGATGAGGTAATGTTTTGGTACTATGAAGTACCAGGAATGTGATTAGAACCTCGTTTTAGAGACCAAACTGAGCGATAATTTATAGCGAATGCAATCAGGCTAACGGATACTCCTTTCTCAAGTAAAAGGCCCTTTGTGAAGAGTTCTTAAGATCTGTGTTTCGTCATGTAAGTTGAGAGGGGTGTATCTTGTCTATAAAAGATCTTGGTATTCTTCTGTAGGGACTCTCAGAATTCATTATAGACACTGAATTGATCTGAGAGTCAAAGAGCTGTTGTAAAACTCATATTATTAAAGATGAAGTTTAAGTATAACTCTGACTTGTGTGTGGTTTGTATCTCTCCTCATTTGGTAATAAAGGAAATTGCAACGACAGCGCATGCACCATCTGTCGTGCATACATTTATTTTGTCCTCCCACACCAAACGCGATCACGACACGCAGGTTAAAATATCAAAACAAACTGAACCAATTATATTAATTTGGGGACAGGTCGAAAAGCATTAAACATTTATGGCAAATTAGCTAGTTAGCTTGCACTTGCTAGCTAATTTTTTCTATTTAGCTAGCTTGCTGTTGCTAGCTAATTTGTCCTGAGATATAAACAGTCAGTTGTTATTTGACCTGAAATGCACAAGGTCTTCTAATCCGCCAATTAATCTACACATAAAACATCCAACCGAATCGTTTCAAGTCCTCTCTCTTCCTTCCAGGCTTTTTCTTCTCTTGACCATATATTGCGAGTGGGAGCTTTCATAAATTAGGTGCATTACCACCACTGACCTCCTTCCATCTTTCAGTCACCCACGTGGGTATAACCCAATGAGGAGATGGCAAGTGGGTAACTGCTTCTATAAACCAATGAGGAGATGGGAGTGGCAGGACTTGCAGCGCGTCAGAAATAGAACTGATTTCTATTTTAGCCCTTGGCAACGCAGACGCTCATTGGCGCGCATGCAGGGGTTGCAATAATTGAATAACAGATTTCTAAAAAAAAAAATGCAACGCCAGCGGTGTGGTCAGCCTCACAGGAAAAACGCCTGTGTGCTCTTTTTCAGCTAACGCAAGAGGAATGATTGAAACATAATTTTAACAGCCTATTGTGAACTACTATGATGATTCATGTTTATTATTACCTATTTTCATTTTCATGTTTTGAACGTTTATCAAAAATCCTGAATTCCTCTGGTCGCTAAAAACGTATTAACCGCTCTGCCTTCTCGCACAAGTAGCTCAACAATCCCCACCAAATGCTTGTGCAGTCAGTGGCAGCGAGCACTTTCAGACTAACTACTGGCTAGCCATTGCAGATAGTAAAGTAGGATGAATGATTAATCTCACTTTACTATCAACTGGTCAGCTGTATCAGGCAGCTTTAGATGTGAGGGTAAACAAATGTATTTGCTAGAAATCCATCTGATTGATGAGGTTGAGAAAATGCCATTAACTAGTTCCCTATCTTGAAACTGCTGGGGGTAAGCTAGCGATTATAAATTCCCACCATCAGTCTTGAATTGAGTTCACCTTTGCCTAGCTAAGTTGACTGTAGCTAGGTTTCTAGAAAATAACTAGCTATATAACACACACACACCCAGTCAAAAGTTTGGACACATCTACTCATTCCAAGGTTCTTCTTTATTTGTACTATTTATAATAATAGTGACGACGTCAAAACTATTCAATAAAACATGGACTCATGTAGTAACCTAAATAAAGTGTTAAACAAATCAAAATATACTTTTGAAATATATTTTTGAAAGTAGCCTCCCTTTGCCTTGATGCCAGCTTTGCACACTCTTGGCATTCTCTCAACGAGTTTAGGCAGAAAGGTTTTAAATACTTTTGTCTGGAAAGCGACTGGAGCATTTGGCGCAACCGTCAAAGTTACCATTTTTGGATCAAATCACATGAAGGTACTCAGACATCATTTAGATGCCTGTGTGATACCCTTTAATTAAGAATAAATGTTAACAAGTATCTCGGAAATGTTTGATAAGTTTACATTTCCACTACTTGTCAGGTTTACCCTAAATATCTGATCATTCGATGCGACCGCTAAAAACAAATACATATTTTTAATTCTGAATAGCATATATTTTATTTCGATACTCAAAATACATAAGTGATGTCACATGGGTGCATAAGCAGTTGCCTCAAACATGTTTGTGAGAAAAATCATGCATATGGTGTAACCAAAATGATCATTCGGAGTCACCAGAAAATCCAGTAGCACAATATGACTTAACAGTTGAACTGAATGATGTCAATTGTTTTTGTACAATCATGGCCAAAAGTTTTGAGAATGACACAAATATTAATTTTCACAAACTTTGCTGCTTCAGTGTCTTGAGATATTTTTGTCAGATGTTACTGTGGAATACTGAAGTATAATTACAAGCATTTCATATGTGTCAAAGGCTTTTATTGACAATTACATGAAGTTGATGCAAAGAGTCAAAATTTGCAGTGTTGACCCTTCTTTTTCAAGACGTCTGCAATCCACCCTGGCATGCTGTCAATTAACTTCTGGGCCACATCCAGACTGATGGCAGCCCATTGTTGCATAATCAATGCTTGGAGTTTGTCAGAATGTGTGGGTTTTTGTTTGTCCACCCGCCTCTTGAGGATTGACCACAAGTTGCGGGCGATTCCCTGATCCACCTCAACGCAGACGACACCATTCTGTATACTTCTAGCCATTCCTTGGACACTGTGCTATCTAACCTCCAAACGAGCTTCAATGCCATACAACACTCCTTCCGTGGCCTCCAACTGCTCTTAAACGCTAGTAAAACCAAATACATGCTTTTTAACCGTTCGCTGCCTGCACCCGCACGCCCGACTAGCATCACCACCCTGGATGGTTCAGACCTAGAATATGTGGACATCTATAAGTACCTAGGTGTCTGGCTAGACTGTAAACTCTCCTTCCAGACTCATATCAAACATCTCCAATCTAAAATAAAATCTAGAGTCGGCTTTCTATTCCGCAACAAAGCCTCCTTCACTCATGCCGCCAAACTTACCCTAGTAAAACTGACTATCCTACTGATCCTCGACTTCGGCGATGTCATCTACAAAATAGCTTCCAATACTCTACTCAGCAAACTGGATGCAGTTTATCACAGTGCCATCCGTTTTGTTACTAAAGCACCTTATACCACCCACCACTGCGACCTGTATGCTCTAGTCGGCTGGCCCTCGCTACATAGCTGAACCTCGGCAAGACGGAGCTGCTCTTCCTCCCGGGGAAGGACTGCCCGTTCCATGATCTCGCCATCACGGTTGACAAGTCCATTGTGTCCTCCTCCCAGAGCGCTAAGAACCTTGGCGTGATCCTGGACAACACCCTGTCGTTCTCAACTAACATCAAGGCGGTGGCCTGTTCCTGTAGGTTCATGCTCTACAACATCCGCAGAGTACGACCCTGTCTCACACAGGAAGCGGCGCAGGTCCCAATCCAGGCACTTGTCATCTCCCGTCTGGATTACTGCAACTCGCTGTTGGCTGGGCTCCCTGCCTGTGCCATTAAACCCCTACAACTCATCCAGAACGCCGCAGCCCGTCTGGTGTTCAACCTTCCCAAGTTCTCTCACGTCACCCCGCTCCTCCGCTCTCTCCACTGGCTTCCAGTTGAAGCTCGCATCTGCTACAAGACCACGGTGCTTGCCTACGGAGCTGTGAGGGGAACGGCACCTCAGTAACCTCCAGGCTCTGATCAGGCCCTACACCCAAACAAGGGCACTGCGTTCATCCACCTCTGGCCTGCTCGCCTCCCTACCACTGAGGAAGTACAGTTCCCGCTCAGCCCAGTCAAAACTGTTCGCTGCTCTGGCCCCCCAATGGTGGAACAAACTCCCTCACAACGCCAGGACAGCGGAGTCAATCACAACCTTCCGGAGACACCTGAAACCCCACCTCTTTAAGGAATACCTAGGATAGGATAAGTAATCCTTCTCACCCCCCCCCCTTAAGATTTAGATGCACTATTGTAAAGTGACTGTTCCACTGGATGTCATAAGGTGAATGGGTCTCGACCCCGCCCTGTGCAACTGGGTACTGGACTTCCTGACGGGCCGCCCCCAGGTGGTGAGGGTAGGCAACACATCTCCACCCCGCTGATCCTCAACACTGGGGCCTCACAAGGGTGCGTTCTGAGCCCTCTCCTGTACTCCCTGTTCACCCACGACTGCGTAGCCACGCACCCCTTCCAACTCAATCATCAAGTTTGTGGACGACACAACAGTGGTAGGCTTGATTACCAACAAAGACGAGACGGCCTACAGGGAGGAGGTGAGGGCCCTCGGAGTGTGGTGTCAGGAAAATAACCTCACACTCAACGTCAACAAAACTAAGGAGACTTCAGGAAACAGCAGAGGGAACACCCCCCTATCCACATCGATGGAACAGTAGTGGAGAGGGTAGCAAGTTTTAAGTTCCTCGGCATACACATCACAGACAAACTGAATTGGTCCACTCACACAGACAGCATCGTGAAGAAGGCGCAGCAGCGCCTCTTCAACCTCAGGAGGCTGAAGAAATTCGGCTTGTCACCAAAAGCACTCACAAACCTCCACAGATGCACAATCGAGAGCATCCTGGCGGGCTGAATCACCGCCTGGTACGGCAACTGCTCCGCCCACAACCCGTAAGGCTCTCCAGAGGGTAGTGAGGTCTGCACAACGCATCACCGGGGGCAAATACCTGCCCTCCAGGACACCTACACCACCCGATGTTACAGGAAGGCCATAAAGATCATCAAGGACATCAACCACCCGAGCCACTGCCTGTTCACCCCGCTATCATCCAGAAGGCGAGGTCAGTACAGGTGCATCAAAGCTGGGACCGAGAGACTGAAAAAAAGCTTCTATCTCAAGGCCATCAGACTGTTAAACAGCCACCACTAACATTGAGTGGCTGCTGCCAACACACTGACACTGACTCAACTCCAGCCACTTTAATATTGGGAATTGATGGGAAATTATGTAAATATATCACTAGCCACTTTAAACAATGTTACCTTATATAATGTTACTTACCCTACATTATTCATCTCATAGGCATACGTATATACTGTACTCTATATCATCGACTGCATCCTTATGTAATACATGTATCACTAGCCGCTTTAACTATGCCACTTTGTTTACATACTCATCTCATATGTATATACTGTACTCGATACCATCTACTGTATCTTGCCTATGCTGCTCTGTACCATCACTCATTCATATATCCTTATGTACATATTCTTTATCCCCTTACACTGTGTATAAGACAGTAGTTTTGGAATTGTTAGTTCGATTACTTGTTGGTTATTACTAAACTGTCGGAACTAGAAGCACAAACATTTCGCTACACTCGCATTAACATCTGCTAACCATGTGTATGTGACAAATACAATTTGATTTGGATTTGATTTGAATCTACAAGTCCATGCTAGGTGAAGCTCCGTCTTATCTCAGTTCACTGGTCACGATGGCTACACCCACCCGTAGCACGCGCTCCAGCAGGTGTATCTCACTGATCATCCCTAAAGCCAACACCTCATTTGCTTTGTCTTTATCTCTGTGTGTGTGTGTGTGTGTGTGACAAGAACTGAGTAACATGGTGTGACTTGCATGTTGCAAAGTGGTGTACTGTTTGTTACATTTGCCTTGCCTGTCTGTGTCTTTGACAATATTGAGCACATGGTGTGACTTGCTGCATGTTACAAAGTTGTGGTTAATCAGGTATAGGGAGGGGTGGTCATCACAAGGTTTAACTGAGATGGAAAAATACTGAACAACATAATAGCGGGAACTGAGCAGCTGTTACAACTAGGGTGTGATACCAGAACAGTGAGAATCTACACATCGACAGAGGGTGGACTCCAAGATGCGCCAAGAGGCTAGGACTAGTCTGAGGACCTGCGATAGGCCGAGCAAGTCTAAACCACGCTCAGCCTCCAGTGTAATAGGCCAACAGACGGATTGGAACTGTCTATCACAGTATAAGAACAGCTGTTTACGTACATCCTGTCAGTTCTCTGCTTGCCCTGCATGGTGATACAGTAAACCCGTATATACGAAAATTGCATTTGCCATTTAATGCTTGAATTTAATTATGCATTAAGGATATTGAAAGACAGATTCTGACTTTTATTCTTCCTGATACCGGATTCGAAAGACGCAGCCTCTAACATTTTGCCTTATGGCCATAAGCACCAAGGTGCTCCATCATTCTGGAAAAGGCATTGTTCATCACCAAACTGTTCTTGGATGGTTGGGAGAAGTTGCTCTCGGAGGATGTGTTGGTACCATTCTTTATTCATGGCTGTGTTCTTAGGCGCAAAATTGTGAGTGAGCCCACTCCCTTGGCTGAGAAGCCAGGATGCATTACTGTTGGCATGACACAGGACTGATGGTAGCGCTCACCTTGTCTTCTCCGGACAAGCTTTTTTCCGGATGCCCCAAACAATCAGAAAGAAAATAACTTTACCCCAGTCCTCAGCAGTCCAATCCCTGTACCTTTTGTAGAATCAGTCTGTCCCAGATGTTTTTCCAGGAGAGAAGTGGCTTCTTTGCTGCCCTTCTTGACACCAGGCCATCCTCTAAAAGTATTCACCTCACTGTGCGTGCAGATGCACTCTACCTGCCTGCTGCCATTCCTGCGCAAGCTCTGTACTGGTGGTGCCCCGATCCTGCAGCTGAATCAACTTTAGGAGATGATCCTGATGCTTGCTGGACATTCTTGGGCGCCCTGAAGCCTTCTTCACAACAATTTAACTCCTATTCCTTAAAGTTCTTGATGATCCGATAAATGGTTGATTTAGGTGCAATCTTACTGGCAGCAATATCCTTGCCAGTGAAGCTCTTTTTGTGCAAAGCAATAATGACGGCACATGTTTCCTTGCAGTAACCATGGTTGACAGAGGAAGAAAAATGATTCCAAGCACCACCCTCCTTTTGAAGCTTCCAGTCTGTTATTTGAACTCAATCAGCATGACAGAGTGATCTCCAGCCTTGTCCTCATCAACACTCCACACCTGTGTTAATGAGATAATCCCTGACATGATGTCAGCTGGTCCTTTTGTGGCAGGGCTGAAATGCAGTGGAAATGTTTTTTGGGCGATTCAGTTAATTTGCATGGCAAAGAGGGACTTTGCAATTAATTGCAATTCATCTGATCACTCTTCATAACATTCTGGAGTATATGCAAATTGCCATCATACAAACTGAGGCAGCAGACTTTGTGAAAATTCATAATTGTGTCATTCTCAAAACTTTTGGCCACGACTGTAGACAGTTTTGTCATTGTCAGCTGCTCAAGACCGCCCCTTTGTAGGCCAGGTGCTGACGATGATTGGGGAGTAAGTGCAGATCATTTGTATGCAGCAGCATGGAGTGAGGAATGTTTTTGTCTGGCCCTCTGTGCAAGACAGTACTTTCTACTATCAGCTCAACAGCATCTCGGCTATCCGACACATACTAGGCTGCTTTCGTATCACAGTAGTGTAAAAACATCAAACAGTTTTAAGAATGCAAGTTTGCAATGTTCTGCACAAACTTAAATCACATCTGTTGTTTTAATATTAGAAAAAAACTTTGTTCCACAAGATTTTGTTTTTAGAATTGCGCAGAAACATTTAACTTTTTCTTCAAATTAATGTGATGTAGAATAACAGTTTATTCATTTTATATTTTAATGTTGAATTTCTGTATTTCAATAACTTTGCTCTTTATTTATTACAATGTTTCTTAACACGGTTTGAAACATATCATCCTAATGCATCATTTTAATCCTGTTTTTACAAATTCACTGCTATTTTCACGATGAAATGTTTCAGCGTGATAATCATTACAGTCCAATTTTTATGTATTTTACTAAGCATTTAAAAGACATTATTGTTGTTGAGTAAGAAACCATGTTTTATCTTAATGTGTGTGTGTTTGATAAAGAGGGAAAACAGAGAAATCTGATCCCAAAAAATTACACCTTAGCAACGCAGTGCGACCAGCAATGATCATTCGGTATAACCAGTGATTTTAATGTTAAACAATTCAATTATGTTATTGTCTCAAAAATGCAGAGAGAAGCTCAGTCTATGAGAGGAAAATTAATTGTAGTCGGGTCGTTGAAAATGAGGTGTCGTCCAGTGAAACGTTTAAAAGTGATAAAACAATATTGTAACTTAACTTTAATGTTGAATATTTGAGACAATGTATATATTCATATTTTTACTCTCCTCTGCTTGAAATATTGGTAATATTGGTCAGAAAACATTTGATTTTTAAATTCTTTATTTTAGGAAGTCAATTTAACGATCGCATAGGTAACACTCAAGGGAACATAAGGGTTTCAAATGAAATTGTTTCCCCTTTTCAAATGTTTTCACTTTTGAAAACCTTATACGTCATTGACACATATGCAGTATATCTTAGCCAGTAAGACAGACAGCTAATGTTAGTTATTTTAGCCTGGTAGTTAGCCTAGGGTGCACATTGCAAATTTTTTGCACAGGCAGGAACCCACAGTATACACACATAATAGAGGAGAGGCCTTCAGAGGGATAGGCAATTTCACTGGCCGAGGGACAGTCAGCTAATCCAATAGCGATATAGTGAGGGGAATCCACATTCAATTTAGCTGGTTTATCTACATCACTGCTGACACTTGCGATGTACCGGTAGATCGGTAAGAAACAGAGGTTGCAAGCTACACATTCATGCTCAGCACAGCACCTGGTTTCAGTCGGAGTCTCATTCCGAATCCTAACATCAAACGCCTCCGGGGTGAAATGAGCACTGCATACTGTATATGTGCGTGTGGTTCCCTTGCTCCAATCCGCTTGCTTCAACCGAACAAACGGGTCCCACTTCAAAGCTTGTGTATCGTTTTTGGGCCACAAATGAGTCTTAACCCTGTCCTTGTGGGTATTACTGCACTAGCGACGGACTACGGAAAACTACTACACTCGCTCGCTTGACTACCACTACCAAATGCACAGAAGAAGAGGATGCAATTAGCAATTAATTTATATGTTTTCTTCTTTGAGGATGTAGATAGTAGCTCACCAATGCCAACACTTTGTGTTGAATGTAATAATATGCTAGCATGGCTAGTAGCTAACGTTAGCATGCTAGGAAAGGCCGGTTCTCCATATGACGTTGACAATAGTGCATTGTGGGTAGTTCCATAGATGTTCATAAATATGAAAGTCCACATGTCAAAGGAAAAATTATGACCCCCATAGGGGATTTAAACTTATGTCTTCAAGTGGTGAAGTATTAGGAACTAGGCTTCTTACATTGTGATCTAAATGTCCAGACACACTTTTACATGATGATGCAGTTATATTGAGTATCAGAATGTGCCGATGGACTTCACTTGTACATGTGTGAAATAGGACCCATCAAATAATTTTTTATTCATTATATAGGTAAGGATGCTTTAGTGAGACTCTGCATCGAGAGGGACTCGGGGTGTGTTCCAGATAATGGTACTCGGACCAAGTCCCCTTCAGTACATCTGGCCTGATATAACTTTTTCAGAAGTAAGGTCATGAGGTTTTAATTTAATTAGGAAAAATATTAAAAATCATTAATGTAATAAGTTACGCTATTAGATGGAGAAAGACCTTATGCTATAAATTAATTAAATTTTTACTTGATTTTTTTTAGAACCCCACTCACACTAATACTAATTTCAGTCCTTCGGCCAATTCTGGCTAGTAATCGCATTAGTGATTTTTAGCCGTATGTTGGTGGCCACGTTAATTATAGGATGACTTGGGATACGTGATCCACGACAGACAGCACATCTCAGTGTCATATGGTATAGACTATTTTTCTATGGTAGGCCTATCTATAAACGCCGATACATCCTGACAAAATACACCATATTCATCACGTCACCACTGACGGGCTGAACCCACGCATTTTTGCTTCCCATTGTTTGTTGTAGCTGCACAGTCTTCTTTTTTGCAGGTTTACCCATATTTCCTTGAACTGACCGAACAACAAAATAAATTACTTACAGGAATTGGCGTGTTTACACTATACTGTGATTGGTGAATATACTGGACAAGCGAGGTGCCGTACGGGACAAACCAATTTAGCCCAGTATAAGGGACATCTCGGCTAATATGGGACAGTTGGCAACCCTAGTTGTAATGCAACATAATAAGTAAAACACCAAGGGGAATGAATACTTTTGCAAGGCACTATACACAATATATTTTTTAAAAGCAGCGTTAGACAGGATTACCTACACATATATTGACCAGCTCAAATAGACAGAAGCGTGGCAGACCAATCCGAACTCATCTCTCGGCATGTCCAGCCCACTCATTATCCCAGCCAATCATGGCTAGCGGGAAGGTTGCTGACTTTTTCTGTGGCTAAACCAACTATGCTTGTAATTTAACAATTTTATTTGTGTCTACAGATGGTATACATGTTTGTTATTAAGCCACATGAAAGTTCACATTTTCCAGAAGGCATTTCTGCCAAAAAAACACATTTTGATTTGAAGAAAAAGTTGACGTTCAAATGGCTCTCCTGTGAAGTAGTGACACGCAACATATGCCTAGTTTCATGAAACGAGTCACATATAAAGTCGAACATTTTGGAAATGTCCCTTTAAATTCTCATGTGTACTGAAAGGGCAATTCCAGCATAATACCAGTGTCTACATACATTTTGTAGAAAATAATACAAAAGTTAAAAGTTCTACCAAATTACATCCTCAAAAGTTAAATAAAACGGAGATTCACGTTTTAAACATTTTTTAAAAATAGATCCACTGAGTAAATCTAACATCCCGATTCTCAAGCTGCAATACACAGATATGTACGGAGTTTGTGTCAACGGACATGGAGATTAATATTTTATTCGACGTAGCTACCCCGTGTCTGCCCCGCCCCTCCTCCTGTTTGTTGTGATGCTGAGTTTACGTACAGCTGACAGTCGGCAAACACATGGAAAAATCCCTTTTCGACTCCATGTGTTGTGGAAAAGTAAACACTAATTGTTTCAAGCTAACATTAGCAAACATAAGACGGGCATTCAGTGCCCAGCAGTTCACTCGCATTTACTACTGAAAGAAATTAAATGCAAATACGAAAAATAACTGGTCGCATTTGTGCGAGTGATATACATTTAATTCTGCGTTCCGTTCGTTGTATTTTCCAAGTAACATTACGAGGATCACCCAACCTGATAGACTGTAACTGTAATTATGATCTACATCACAAAAAGCATAACAAAAGTATAATAAAACAATAACTATAAACATCTTGGCATTAAATGGAGTCGGTAGTTTAGAAGACTGCGCGAATCAATGTGTCCGGTATTAGCTATAGAGGCAATGTTTCTAAAATGCCTTTGTACTAGATTTGAGATTGTATCAATTTACATAGGCTGAAACACCGGACTCTTCTAGCGAACAGAGTTCAGATTCCCCTTGCGGTAGCCTACTTAAGCTTAATGTAGCCAGTTTGCAGTCTGTCGATGCGATCGTTTGTTTTGATCTTTTCAAAATTATTTTGCTTTTAGTGTTAGGTACCGTGTCTGAAAAGCCAATACTTGTGAACCTGGCCCTAGTGATTGGCCCTGTTTGAGAGGTGAGAAGCGTTCTCCCACTATAGAGACTAAACTTTGGGGCATGTGCTAAGAAAAACGTTATAGATAATTATTGCCATTCTACACTGTACATGTAATGGAATAAACATACAGACAATCTGTGCTAATTCCACAAAACATATTTATTTCATATGTTCTGTACTTATCAGGACAAATCTTTTATTTTATTTATGTTATGTAAATACCATTTCAGAGGAATGAACTGAACCTTTCACACTCAAAATAATCTAGCTAAGGTGTTTGGTGCAGTACTTCTCAAGTATAAAAATGTGCACTAATCGTGCAATGTTAGTCTCGTGTAGCCATTCCTAAAACAGTGACTCATTATCAAACATATCAGAAAGTGCTCAATTTAAAGGGCTTAGGGGCCAAGTGTGTTTTCAACATAACATTGCAGATATGTTGTCTTATGTAAACCAGTCCGAGGCTAGGTTATGCAATACGATTGAACAGAACGCATTCAGCTCCGCTGTTTCTCTATGCATGACAATACGATTGAACAGAACGCATTCAGCTCCGCTGTTTCTCTATGCATGACAATACGATTGAACAGAACGCATTCAGCTCCGCTGTTTCTCTATGCATGACAATACGATTGAACAGAACGCATTCAGCTCCGCTGTTTCTCTATGCATGACAATACGATTGAACAGAACGCATTCAGCTCCGCTGTTTCTCTATGCATGACAATACGATTGAACAGAACGCATTCAGCTCCGCTGTTTCTCTATGCATGACAACCCTACCTAGGCGTTACCATCCTGTGATAGTGGGCATGATTGTTATCAAAACCCAACCCTCAAATAGCCAATGGATAGGAATGTAACAGCTTCCCTAAACCAACTGCCTCGGACCACTCGTATAAACGGCTAAGTGTGTTGTTAGATCACTTCATACACACAAGACTTCAGCTAAACACAGAATCAAGCTGTTTATCTGTCTCTGTGATCGCCAGTCACTTCAGAACGAGGTTGACTACAAATAGCCTACAAAGTTTTCAATGTGCTACAAGTGTTGGTTTTTCCATTGCTGTTTTGAGGTTGGATTTTAGCACGTTATCACGTAGGGTGCACCAATTGTCACCTCAGTATGTGTTACATCTGTGCTGGTTGCCATCTCGTTAGTGGAAAGGTGATTCACCTGTGCTGGGCCAGGTGCTATTTAAGAGTGGCTGGCCCAGTGCTCCAGTTGTCTTGAAAGATGTGGAGGGAGAACACCGTTAGTTGGTGTGTCCTATTTTGGTTTCTAGGAAGACATTATTTTGTCTGATCTTCCCTGTTTTCATCTTATTCTACTTTTTGGCTTGCTTCCTGAAGTCTTTTAAACTTAGTGTGGGTTTTAATTTTGTTTGCCTGCTCTGGGAAATTTAGCAACTTCTCATGGTGGATGTTGTTTAGGTCCCAGTTGTTGCTAGTCAACTTTCAGTGGACACCCCCATGAGTGTCTTTCAAAACCCCACCTGTTTCATTCTGGTTGTCAGCGACTTCGTTAGTTCCCCCTTCTGTTATAGCAACATTTTTGTTTTGTCTTGTTGGGGAACATAACCACTGTCTTTGCATTTGTTAAAAACAAGCAAACTATTTAAAAACATTCATCTAATGAAGACCGAGATTGCATTAAAAGGATAAATTACATAGGCTACATAGCCCTAGACCTATATAATTCAAGCCTATTGCAATCTGTTACATGTCTATGAAATCTAGTCATATTTAGCTAATTGTAGGCTGTCTGTCTATTTTGGCTCAATATATTTCATGTGTAAACATGTATGCTATGATGCACAAAATCTTGATTTTAGTGCATAGTACTAGAATAAGAAGTCTTAATATTCAGCCATAGAGCGATTATCTATTTAGGAGTTGAATGGAAAAATATGATCCGAGAATAGCTCATCCATTCTTACAATCCTATCAATATCAACACATGCTCCGACACATGTTAAAACTCGTGAACCCATCAGGACACCAGGCCTAGAAAAGTTGGTTCAGCTGCCCTTTAATCCTGGTTGTTAACAATTTTATTACTTCTAAAGGAAACATTTTTGTTAGGCACTTTCTACTCTTTATTTACGGGGCACAAAACTAAGATGTTCTTAACCAGGGATAGGCAACTCCCCAGGGGCCTGATAGCAGGGGCAGGGGCAAAAGCGTCACCTAAGACACCTCACCTGAAAATCAAGGTAATCAGTTGTTTTTAGATGTAGGGCTTGGGTAAAAGTGTGACATCAATTGGGGACTGGAATTGTCCATCCTTTCTCTTAGTAAATTAGCCCAACATGTAGTGGTTTTAGCCTTTCCCTGCAAATGGAGTACTATGACACATGTATGCACCACGTAATTGCACTCTCTGCTGTGTCCACTGAGCTGTTGGGTCCGCCTTGCAACCTAATTAGATAACAGTCGAATTGCTAGGGGGCTGACCCATGTGGGGGAAAGTGGCTACAGGTTCAAGAAAACATTAGCTTTCAGACTAGGGATTTCGTGGTCTGAATCAAAATGGTGGTGGGGCAGGTGTGTGGCCAATGGTGCAGTTGCTGACAAAGCTTTAGATGTTGCTGTTTTAAAGCTCATTTGCTGCAATTCTATAAGTCTTGAAATGCATTCCAGGTGGCTACCTCATGAAGCTGGTTAGAATGCAAAGCTGTCATCAAGGTGAAGGGTGGCTATTTTTAGAATCTCAAATATAAAAATGTATTTAGATTTTTATTTTTATGGTTTTGATATCTTAAGTATTCTACAATGTAGACAATAGTCCAAAAAGTAGAAACCTTGAACGAGTAGGGTTTCTACAACTTTTGACTGGTAGTGTAGGTAGTCGGGCTACTCTGTTTTTACCTGGCAAAAGCAGAGAAAAGGGCTTTAATTCCTATGGGGCTCTGTGACACAACACTCACAATATACTGCGTCCTTTGGGAGTTCACCACCATAACCAATACTACTACTCTATCTTAACATGTGTTTTTCTTCACGGCACTAGGATTAGGAACACCTGAATGGTCTACAAGGCATGCCCCCAGGTAGAAGTAGGCTTTTGCAGAGGTTTGTTACTCCATGACATGTGTTATTCATTTACAACTGCGACCTGGCCAAGAAAGCAAAGCAGTGTGACACAAGGTACACATGGAATAAATAAACAGTCAATAATACAATAGGAAGCCTGGTGGGCTGTGTACAGGTGCCGCGATCGGTAAGCTGTTCAGATAGCTGATGCTTAAAGATAGTGAGGGAGAAGTCCAGCTATAGCGATTTTTGCAATTCGTTTCTGACAGGATCCGGTTACGAACCTGGGTCTCTGGAGTGAGAAACAGTCACTTAACCAACTGAGCCACGAATAGTCGGCAGAACCCAGAAGATGAGGCAGACACAGCAGTACTTGAGACGGTGTATTTAATGAAGTAAAAAAATGAAGTTCTTCAGGAAAACATGTAACTCCACAACCTCAAAAGGAATCCTACAAGAACAAAGGTAATCCTCCAAGACAAAATAGGTAAATCCACAAGGTGGAAGGTAAAGCACAAAAAGCCTCAAAAGATACTCAAAAAACAAAAACAAGAACAAAAAACAGAATTCCACAAGAGTTCACCGGGATCAACAAGAGTTCTCAGAGTAACATACAAACGCAGAGCAAAGAACAAAGGAAAACAAAGGGTTTAAATACAATCAGGGGAAACGAGGCACAGGTGCAAATAATAATGGGGATCAAGGGAAAACAAAAGGTCAAAAAGCACAATGGGGGCATCTAGTGACCAAAAACCGGAACAACCCTGGCCAAATCCTGACAGTTTCAGTCATTGGCAGCCAAGAACTGGAACGAAATGTGGCCAAATGAGGTATTGGCTTTGGGGATGATCAGTGAGATACACCTGCTGGAGCGCGTGCTACAGATTGGGTGTTGCCATCGTGACCAGTGAACTGAGATAAGGCGGAGCTTTACCTCGCATGGCCTTGTAGCTGACCTGGAGCCAGTGGGTCTGGCGACGAATATGTAGTGAGGGCCAGCCGACTAGAGCCTACAAGTCGCAGTGGTGGGTAGTATAAGGTGCTTTAGTGACAAAACGGATGGCACTGTGATAAACTGCATCCAGTTTGCTGAGTAGTGTTGGAAGCAATTTTGTAGATGACGTCACCGAAGTCGAGGATCGGTAGGATAGTCAGTTTTACTAGGGTAAGCTTGGCGGCGTGAGTGAAGGAGGCTTTGTTGTGGAATAGAAAGCAGACTCTTGATTGGATTTTCGATTGGAGATGTTTGATATGGGTCTGGAAGGAGAGTTTGCAGTCTAGCCAGACACCTAGGTACTTATGGGTGTCCACATATTCAAGGTCGGAACCATCCAGTGTGGTGATGCTAGTCAGGCGTGCGGGTGCAGGCAGCGATCGGTTTAAAAGCATGCATTTGGTTTTACTAGCGTTTAAGAGCAGTTGGAGGCCACGGAAGGAGTGCTGTATGGCATTGAAGCTCATTTGGAGGTTAGATAGCACAGTGTCCAATGCCGGGCCGAAAGTATATAGAATGGTGTCGTCTGCGTAGATGTGGATCATGGAATCGCCCGCAGCAAGAGCGACATTGATATATAGAGAAAAGAGTCGGCCCGAGAATTGAACCCTGTGGCACCTCCATAGACTGCCAGAGGACCGGACAGCATGCCCTCTGATTTGACACACTGATCTCTGTCTGCAAAGTAATTGGTGAACCAGGCAAGGCAGTCATCCGAAAAACCGAGGCTACTGAGTCTGCCGATAAGAATATGGTGATTGACCGAGTCGAAAGCCTTGGCAAGGTCGATGAAGACGGCTGCACAGTACTGTCTTTTATCGATGGCGGTTATGATGTCGTTTAGTACCTTGAGTGTGGCTGAGGTGCAACCGTGACCGGCTCGGAAACCAGATTGCATTCGAGATGGTCAGTGACCTGTTTGTTGACTTGGCTTTCGAAGACCTGAGATAGGCAGGGCAGAATGGATATAGGTCTGTAACAGTTTGGGCCCAGGGTATCTCCCCCTTTGAAGAGGGGGATGACTGCGGCAGCTTTCCAATCCTTGGGGATCTCAGACGATATGAAAGGCATTGAAGCTCGTCTGGAGGTTAGGTAAGTGTCCAAAGAAGGGCCAGCAGTATACAGAATTGTGTCGTCTGCGTAGAGGTGGATCAAGAGCGACATCATTGACGAATACAGAGAAGAGTCTGCCTGAGATTTGAACCCTGTGGCACCCCCATAGACTGCCAGAGGTACAGACATCAGGCCCTCCGATTTGACACACTGAACTATCTTGAGAAATAGTTGGTGATCTAGGCGAGGCAGTCATTCGAGAAACCAAGGCTGTTTAGTCTGCCGATAAGAATGTGGTGAGTGACAGTCGAAAGCCTTGGCCAGGTGGAATATGGATGCATAGTAATGTCTCTTATCGATGGCGTTTATGATATCATTTAGGACCTTGAGCGCGGCTGAGGTGCACCCATGACCAGCTCAAACCAGATTGCATAGCGGAGAAGGTACGGTGGGATTCGCAATGGTCGGTAATCTGTTTGTTAACTTGGCTTTCGAAGACCTTGGGGAGGCTGGATATAGGTCTGTAGCAGTTTGGGTCTAGAGTGTCTCCCCCTTTTGAGGCGAGGGATGACTGCGGCAACTTTCCAATCTTTGGGAATCTAAGACTATATGAAAGAGGTTGAACAGGCTAATAGGGGTTGCTACAATTTCGGCATAATTTTAGAAAGTCCAGATCTAGCCCAGCTGATTTGTAGGGGTCCAGATTTTGCAGCTCCTTCAGAACATCAGCTATCTGGATTTGGGTGAAGGAGAAACGGGGGAGGCTTGGATGAGTTGATGTGGGGGATGCCGGGCAGTTGACTGTTGTAACATAAGGCAGTTTATTGAGTCAAAAGATATCTTGTCCCGCAGTTTTACGTGCACAGATCTAGTTCATATAACTCGGTAAGGAGTCAGGTGAAAAAGAGTTAGACATTGGTTTACAGCAGATTTTATACATGGAATATGTAGGTGGAGTCTTGTCGTGTTGGTCTTCTGAATGGTCCTGAAGGGTTGGAGGCGGACCTGCTCTAGCCAGAGCAGGAGCCCCATTGGTGCAGAGCAGAGTCTTGGCGCTGTATAATATATGAGCTATGTGTATGAATATATATATGACACTAGCCTCAGTGCAGTGGGCAGCTGGTAGGAGGTGCTCTTATTCTCCATGGACTTAACAGTGTCCCAGTACTTTGTGCTACAGGATGCGAATTTCTGTTAGGAAAGCTCAGGCTAGCTTTTTCAAACTGCCTGTTTTATATTTGTTCCTAAAGTCCCCTGAATAGTGGAAAAACTCAGCAAAAAAAGAAACGTCCTCTCACTGTCCACTGTTTATTTTCAGTAAACTTAACATGTGTAAATATTTGTATGAACATATGATTCAACAGACATAAACTGAACACGTTCCACAGACGTGACAAACAGAAATTGAATGTGTCCCTGAACAAAGGCGTCAAAATTTAAGTCCGTATCTGGTGTGGCCACCAGCTGCATATCCTCACGGATTGCCCCAAATTTGCCCGTTCTTGCTGTGAGATGTTACCCCACTCTTCCACCAAGGCACCTGCAAGTAATTCAACATTTCTGGGGGAATGGCCCGAGCCCTCACCTTCCAATCAAACAGGTCCCAGACGTGCTCAATGGGATTGAGATCTGGGCTCTTCGCTGGCCAAGGCAGAACACTGACATTCCTGACTTGCAGGAAATCAGGCACAGAATGAGCAGTATGGCTGGTGGCATTGTCATGCTGGAGGGTCATGTCAGGATGAGCTCCACGTAAGGGAGGAGGATGTCTTCCCTGTAACGCGCAGCGTTGAGATTGCCTACAATGACACACGGCCCCAGACCATGACAGACCCTCCACCTCCAAATCGAGAGTTGTTGCCATCCTGTACATGTACATGTCCAGGTGAGGTTTGGATGTACCAATCCTGTACAGGTGTTGCATGTAGTCTGTCACTGTTCGTCCTGTCTCCCTGTAGCACGGTCTTAGGTGTCTCACAGTACGGACATTGCACACATCTGCAGTCCTCATGCCTCCTTGAAGCCGAAGGCACGTTCATGCAGATGAGCAGGGACCCTGGGCGTCTTTCATTTGGTGTTTTTCAGAGTCAGAAAGGCCTCTTTAGTGTCCTAAGTTTTTCATAATTGTGACCTTAATTGCCTACCGTCTGTAAGCTGTTAGTGTCTTAATGACCGTTCCACAGGTGCATTTTCATTAATGGTTCATTGAACAAGCATGGGAAACAGTGTTTAAACCCTCTACAATGATCTGTGAAGATATTTGGATCATACTGGAGTAAAGTAAAGATGTGTTAATAGAACGTGAAAGTCAGTGTTGGGTTTTAAATATACTTAAGTATCAAAATGTAAAAGTAAAAGGATAAATAATTTCAAATTATATTATGCAAACTAGAAGGCAAGATTTTTTAAAGTTTACAGATAGTGTAAAGAATTGCTATTCTCTTATGCAAGTGATCAGCCTACTGCTAAATACATGGCTACAACTCACAGTAAAGGATGTGGGGCCCCCTACAGGATAACTCACGCACACACACCCCCATCCAGCACACACACAGTCCCCTTTAGCTGAACGGATGTGACGGCGGGATTCTAGAGTGACGGACGGCCCAGCTGAGCCAATGGCGGAAGACTACAGACGGACGGCCCAGCTGAGCCAATGGCGGAAGACTACAGACGGACGGCCCAGCTGAACCAATCAAAAGATCCGATCTCCCAGGATCAACCTACTTTCTGTTTTGTATAAATTGTATTGTAACGGTTCACTCTCTCTTTTCCTGCTGTTCTGTGCGAGCGAATGGGAGGGCCGTATATACGTGTACCAGATATTCTCCCTCTGAATAAACTGTCGCTTGTCGTACAATCTACCACCTTGTCTGAATCGATCCTTAACCGGCTCACCCTTCTACATATCCTTTTATCAACAATAGCCAGAAGCACTCAGACATAATTTACAAACAAAGCATTTGTGTGTAGTGAGTCCCCCCCAAGATCAGAGGCAGTAGGAATGACCCAGGGATGTTCTCTTGACAAGTGCATAATTAACTTTTTCCTGTCCTGCTAAGCATTCAAAATGTAACCACAACTTTTGGGTGTCAGGGAAAATGTATGGAGTAAAAACTACATTTTCTTTAGGAATGTAGTAAAGTAAAAGTTGTCAAAAATAAATACCCCCAAAAATTACTTCCAAGTATTTTTACACCAGATTTACCTTAGCTGATGTGGCTGACCAGGTTCTCGCTCATATGGCGCTCCACATTAGGGCAACCAGTAGAGTCCAGGACGATGGCAGAGTGGGTCCTGCGATTGACATACTAAATGCAACCGGTAATACCAAGTCAGTATATCAAAATGGCCTCAATCATAACATATATTCAAGTGTAGTACTGTCTAATCTCTCTCTATAAATGGTCCATCTTGTGCAGTTTACCAAGAGTATCCAGTGGTAGTTTGCCACATTGCAAGCTCCAATCAAGCAACTGTGCTGCTTGATTGGAGCTTGCAATGTAGTAGGAAAACATGCTGAATGTAACGGTCACATTCCATTTACTCTTCTCCAATTCGTCATCCCTGCTGGAGTGTTTCTCAGACACTGTTGTAATTGGTCACCCTATTGAATAATGGTGACTGGCCTGCATTTTGTGCTCACAGATATACATAAAACCCATGAGGACCACATGGCTTAGTAAAATGGTCAACATTTTGACATACCAAAATAAGACAATCTAGGAACAAATAAGACAGACCTGTTGATCAACGGTAGATTGTTCTTCCTGGCGTTTGGCGGCTGTCTGGACATGCTCCTTGGTGGTACACTTATGGCCAAAGCGTTTTGCTCCCAGATTCCTTGTCCTCAGCTTTATTGGCATAGCACTGTCCACACTTCTGCCAATGGCCAGTACAGCTGCCAGTCGGTGGACACCTCTGGACACTGTCCGATGCAGAGCAGGAGTACGTCTCTGTTGGCAGCAGAGTAATGACGTGCTGCTTGTCTGAGAATCTCTGGTAGAGGGAGGATTCATCCTTTTGCCACAATCATTACATTTAAGTCATTTAGCAGACGCTCTTATCCAGAGCGACTTACAAATTGGTGCGTTCACCTTATGACATCCAGTGGAACAGCCACTTTACAATAGTGCATCTAAATCTTTTAAGGGGGGTAGAAGGATTACTTTATCCTATCCTAGGTATTCCTTAAAGAGGTGGGGTTTCAGGTGTCTCCGGAAGGTGGTGATTGACTCAACTGTCCTGACGTCGTGAGGGAGTTTGTTCCACCATTGGGGGGCCAGAGCAGCGAACAGTTTTGACTGGGCTGAGCGGGAACTGTACTTCCTCAGTGGTAGGGAGGCGAGCAGGCCTGAGGTGGATGAACGCAGTGCCCTTGTTTGGGTGTAGGGCCTGATCAGAGCCTGGAGGTACTGAGGTGCCGTTCCCCTCACAGCTCCGTAGGCAAGCACCATGGTCTTGTAGCGGATGCGAGCTTCAACTGGAAGCCAGTGGAGAGAGCGGAGGAGCGGGGTGACGTGAGAGAACTTGGGAAGGTTGAACACCAGACGGGCTGCGGCGTTCTGGATGAGTTGTAGGGGTTTAATGGCACAGGCAGGGAGCCCAGCCAACAGCGAGTTGCAGTAATCCAGACGGGAGATGACAAGTGCCTGGATTAGGACCTGCGCCGCTTCCTGTGTGAGGCAGGGTCGTACTCTGCGGATGTTGTAGAGCATGAACCTACAGGAACGGGCCACCGCCTTGATGTTAGTTGAGAACGACAGGGTGTTGTCCAGGATCACGCCAAGGTTCTTAGCGCTCTGGGAGGAGGACACAATGGAGTTGTCAACCGTGATGGCGAGATCATGGAATGGGCAGTCCTTCCCCGGGAGGAAGAGCAGCTCAGTCTTGCCGAGGTTCAGCTTGAGGTGGTGATCCGTCATCCACACTGATATGTCTGCCAGACATGCAGAGATGCGATTCGCCACCTGGTCATCAGAAGGGGGAAAGGAGAAGATTAATTGTGTGTCGTCTGCATAGCAATGATAGGAGAGACCATGTGAGGTTATGACAGAGCCAAGTGACTTGGTGTATAGCGAGAATAGGAGAGTGCCTATAACAGAGCCCTGGGGGACACCAGTGGTGAGGAGACAGATTCTCCCCACGCCACCTAGTAGGAGCGACCTGTCAGGACGCAATCCAAGCGTGTGTCGCGCCGGAGATGCCCAACTCGGAGAGGGTGGAGAGGAGGATCTGATGGTTCACAGTATCGAAGGCAGCCGATAGGTCTAGAAGGATGAGAGCAGAGGAGAGAGAGTTAGCTTTAGCGGTGTGGAGCGCCTCCGTGATACAGAGAAGAGCAGTCTCAGTTGAATGACTAGTCTTAACCTGACTGATTTGGATCAAGAAGGTCATTCTGAGAGATAGCGGGAGAGCTGGCCAAGGACGGCACGTTCAAGAGTTTTGGAGAGAAAAGAAAGAAGGGATACTGGTCTATAGTTGTTGACATCGGAGGGATCGAGTGTAGGTTTTTTCAGAAGGGGTGCAACTCTCGCTCTCTTGAAGACGGAAGGGACGTAGCCAGCGGTCAGGGATGAGTTGATGAGCAAGGTGAGGTAAGGGAGAAGGTCTCCGGAAATGGTCTGGAGAAGAGAGGAGGAGATGGGGTCAAGCGGGCAGGTTGTTGGGCGGCCGGCCGTCACAAGACGCGAGATTTCATCTGGAGAGAGGGGAGAAAGAGGTCAGAGCACAGGGTAGGGCAGTGTGAGCAGAACCAGCGGTGTCGTTTGACTTAGCAAACGAGGATCGGATGTCGTCGACCTTCTTTTCAAAATGGTTGACGAAGTCATCTGCAGAGAGGGAGGAGGGGGGGGGGGGAGGTTTCATGAGGGAGGAGGAGGTGGCAAAGAGCTTCCTAGGGTTAGAGGCAGATGCTTGGAATTTAGAGTGGTAGAAAGTGGCTTTAGCAGCAGAGACAGAAGAGGAAAATGTAGAGGAGGGAGTGAAAGGATGCCAGGTCCGCAGGGAGGCGAGTTTTCCTCCATTTCCGCTCGGCTGCCCGGAGCCCTGTTCTGTGAGCTCGCAATGAGTCGTCGAGCCACGGAGCGGGAGGGGAGGACCGAGCCGGCCTGGAGGATAGGGGGCATAGAGAGTCAAAGGATGCAGAAAGGGAGGAGAGGAGGGTTGAGGAGGCAGAATCAGGAGATAGGTTGGAGAAGGTTTGAGCAGAGGGAAGAGATGATAGGATGGAAGAGGAGAGAGTAGCGGGGGAGAGAGAGCGAAGGTTGGGACGGCGCGATACCATCCGAGTAGGGGCAGTGTGGGAAGTGTTGGATGAGAGCGAGAGGGAAAAGGATACAAGGTAGTGGTCGGAGACTTGGAGGGGAGTTGCAATGAGGTTAGTGGAATCATTCCGGCCAAGTCCTCCACTCCAGTTTCTGCCATGTCAAAATTTCCCGTGCCACACAGGACTGGATGCCTTCCGCAAAGGACACAATGTCGTCCTCCGTGGTACGGGAAACTGATGGGCATTCGCCTGAAATTGCTCATGGCACTCAGGGGTCAGGTGGAAATTCCCTAGGCTACAGTAGCCCCACCAGCACTTCCCTCAGGCATTTGTTTAGAGTTGGATGAGTAGATGAACCAATTTATCTACTCTGACCTTTTTCCAACCAACCAATGCCTTGAGGACAGCATTGAAGCTCTGAGCAGTTGTTGGTAATTCCGTCTGACTGGATGCCCAAGCTGTTTAGCACACAATGTGCGCACTTGTCCATGGCGTCGGACAGCGACTGATGGAAATAAGCCTCAATCGGGGCTCCAGTGGACACACACACTCCAGTGTGCATTCGTAGTCACTCCTTAATGGCCTGCTGGTTATCGGCCACAGCTTGGGAACCTTCTGACCCAATCTTATGCTTCACATTGTTTGAGATGTGGTTCCAGCAATTGACAATCCTGGCTTGCGGCAGCACAGACTGGATTACTCCCTCAACAGCCGCGTCACGGTCTGTGCAGAAGATTGCTGTTGACAGTTGGGGAAGGAGTGAAAGGATGGTGCGAAATAACTGATTTTCCATGTGCCTGAAGGACGGGTGCCTCTTGAAACGCTACGTGACGGAGAACAAGGGGTGAAACATAATTGCCCAGGTCAAACGTGGTGTCAGTGAAAAGTGAAAAGCATTTGCTTTTAATGGCTGCCTTGGCCTCGTCAACCATTTCTGGTGCTGCCACCACCAGAAGGGTTGTGGGTCGAGTCTCCATATGGGGTGACAAATCCGGAGACGTCCAAAACAGTGACGTCTCTTACTCGACGAATTGTGTTCTTTACTTGTGCCAAGTTGCGAGGTTGGTACACTGGCATGAATGATGCATTTGGGGGTGGTGGTGGGTTATTGGTCATGAGTATACTTTGCCAGGTGTTTCAGTCTTTCGCCTGGACATTTCATCTATAATTGAGGGAGCCGATCGGATGAAACCTCTTGCTTGCTTCTGTGGGTGTGGGGGACAGCGGGAACCCAAGTAGTGTGTTAACACAGTATGATGCTGATGCAGCAAATCGTACTCCCTCCTTTGGAGTCCTGGTGCTTCCTTCCCTGCATAATACCGCACCCTTAGTTTTGGTGAACAGCGAGAGACTGGGATCCCTTTTGAATCAACCGTTAATTTCAGTTGCCTGTGCTGGTGTTCAAGGCAGCAGGCATGTGGTGTATACTTGCTGAGGTATTGATTGGGGGACCCGGGGTAGTGATGGGGCAATCTGGGAGACGGGAGGGGATTGCGTAGAGTCGACAATGATAGCTGCGGGTGTTTGACCTTTCCAGTTCAATGACCAGCACAGAAAATAAACCATTTTCCTGATGGTAGCCCGCTGCTGTAACTTTGTCTGAGAGGCCTACTCTTTTTAAGAACTGAGGCAATGTCATTCAAAGTTGGGGCCCTCTTTCTTTTTTTCATTCTGACAAGGAAAATTACTTTGGGAAAAGTATGGCGATGACAAGTTTTTTCCAGACAGTTAACGGCTAACTATATAGAAAAATGACCCCTAGTGCTTCAAAAAGTTGACCAAGCCAGATTGGAGTCCATTCAGAATTAAATTCAGACCGGTTTACATAATACATCAGTTATATCAGTTACTTACTTTCGAATAGAAATAATCAGTATGCGGAATTTGACATGGGTTGACAAAAATAGAACCATATCCCCTGTAATCAATGATCATTTCTAAGTACATGACTTGCACAATCATGGATTACTTCCAGGGAGGTTGGAATTGCGCTATTACTCAAAACCAGTGTGCTGCAGGCATAATTGACATAAGCAGTAGCTAGGGGTCCACCGACCATTGATAAATAAATAAACAGTCGTGTTTTGTTGGAATAGTAAAATTCACAAGGGGAAATTCCGTTATTTGGTTGTCCAGCAATTGGTTAGCAAATGAGTGTCACATACACATGTTATTGCAGGTGCAGAAAAATGTTGATTATTAATTCCTAGAAGAAAAAGAAACGCACACCTATTAAGACGAGGTGCTGGCTAGTGGAGTAGAAACTTGAAAATAAAAGAAATCCGCACGGCACACTCTTGGAGCTCAGATGCAAAAATGTAATACCAACGTTTCGACTGCCAAGCTCTCTTCTTCAGGGTATAATAACAAACACTTGTTTATATAGTGTCAAGACACAGGTGTCTGTAATCATGGCCAGGAGTGGCCTAATATCATTGGTTAATAATCAAATATTAAAATGTCATACAAAGAACAGCATACAAACAAATGGATAGCATACGATCATAGATTAATTTGACTATACAAGTTTACACACAATTACAATGGCAAAGTCACAATAATCACAAGAATGACTTCAGATCAAAGTCTACGTTGAGACCGAAGGGCGCAAGGGTCTTTAAATTAAAGATCCAGGCAGCCTCTCATTTTAACAATAAATGATCAAGGTCACCCCCTCTCCTAGCTTTGTTTTACCTACATAATTTTTTACCACGAGGACAAGTTATAAGATAAATAACTGCCTTAGTGGAGCACGTAATAACACCTTTTTATTGGGATCGATTTCCCTGTTTGTGGGTGTTTGAAGGATCTACATTTATAAGTGCTATTGCATTGAGCACAGCCATTACATTTGTAATTTCCATCCAGTAGGGACGCAAATAGACGTTGTTCAGGAATATCTTGGGGTGGTAAATCAGAGTTTACCAATTGGTCTCAGATTTCTGATTTCAGATTTCTCAGAATACGACCAAGGGAAGGTCCGAAAACACATTACCGAGTTTATGATCGGATTTTAAGATGTTTGGAAATTGCTCCCAAAGATGAACCAGACTTGTGGAGGTCTCCAATTGTTTTTCTGATGTCTTGGCTGATTTCTTTAGATTTTCCCACGATGTCAAGCAAAGAGGCAGTTTGAAGGTAGGCATTGAAATACATCCAAAGGTACACCTGCAATAGGCTAATTGACATCATTTGAGTCAATCAGAAGCTTCTAAAGCCATGGCATTTTCTGGAATTTTCCAAGCTATTTAAAGGCAGTCTACTTAGTGTAAGTGAACTTTTGACCCACTGGAATTGTGATACAGTGAATTATAAGTTGTAAAAAATACTTATCATGCACAAAGTAGATGTCCTAACAGACTTGCCAAAACTATAGTTTGTTAACCTGTCTGGGAACACCTCGCCAACAGCCAATGAAAATGCAGGGCGCCAAATACAAATCAAAAGAAATCTCATAGATCAAATTTCTCAAACATACAAGTATTATGCACCATTATAAAGATACAATTCTCGTTAATCCAGCCACAGTGGCTGATTTAAAAAAAATGCTTTACAGCAAAAGCTCCACAAACGATTGTTAGGTCACCACCAAGTCACAGAAAAACCCAGCCATTTTTCCAGCCACAAAAAAGTGAAAATGAATTACTAACCTTTGATCTTCATCAGATGACACTCATAGGACTTCATGTTACACAATACATGTATGTTTTGTTCGGTGAAGTTCATATCCAAAAATCTAATTTTACATTGGCGGGTTATTTCAGTAGTTCCAAAACATGCAGGGATTTTACAGAAATACTCATAAATGTTGATAAATACATGTGTTATACATGGAAATATAGATTAATGCAACAGCTGTGTCAGATTTCAAAAAAACTTTACGGAAAAAGCATAATCACTCAGACCCCAAAACAACCAAAATAAATATCCGCCATGATGCGCAGTCAACATTAGTCAGAAATAGCATTTTAAATATTCACTTCCCTTTGATCTTCAACAGAATGCACTCCCAGGAATCCCAGTTCCACAATAAATGTTTGATATGTTCGATAAAGTTTATGTCCAAAACGTATTTTTGTTAGGGCGTTTGGTAAACAAATCCAAACAGCCTTTCAGGTCCAGCCAAACGTCGGATGAAAAGTTTTATATTACAGGTCGTAGAAACTTGTCAAACTAAGTGTAGAATCTCTAGGATGTTTTGATCATAAATGTTCCAACCGGAGAATTCCATTCCATTGTCTGTAGAAAAGCAATCGAACGAGAGCTACCTCTCATGTGAATGCGCATGACTGAGATCGAGGCTGCTGCCAGACTTCTGACTCAATCCCCTCTTATTCGCCCCCACTTCACAGTAGAAGCCTGAAACAACGATCTAAAGACAGTTGACATCTAGTGGAAGCCTTATGAAGTGCAACATGACGAATATCCCACTGTGTATTCGATAGGGGCTGAGTTCAAAAACTACAAACCTCAGATTTCCACCTGCCATATGTGTCCTGAAATACTCAAAGACATAATTCAAACAGTTTTAGAAACGTCATTGTTTTCTATCCAAATCTACTAATAATATGCATATATTAGCATCTGGGACTGAGTAGGAGGCAGTTATTCTTTCAATCACTCATGTGGGTATATACAGTATCACAAAAGTGAGTACACCCTTTCATGTGACACTGAAGAAATGACACTGTGCTACAATGTAAAGTAGTGAGTTGTTAGGGTTGCGTCAATCGAATCTGGTATCAGGATAAATATGACAATGAGTCACCGCATTGAATGCTATGTATTTTTTATTAGCTAAGCAATTTTCGGTAAATGCAATTTTCGTATATGCAGGGCAAACGGAACTGACTTGTTCCTGACAAATATAATATACTATTGACAGAGTTCCTGCTTCTGAGCCGGCCTGTCAGAGACTGGGCATGGTTTAGACTCACCCAGCCTATCGTTGATTGTTGGCGCAGAGCTGGTCCCAGCCCCCAGGCACTCCAGCGGTCATTCGTTGTAGTTGTGTAGAATATACAGTTATCAGGCACCTGGCTCCTGTTCCTGTTACCTAACAAAGGACCATGTGTTCTCCCAACTCATTGCACAGTTCCTGTCTTCATGTTATTCTGTATTTCTCCATCATGAGAAAGGCCCATGGCCCTGAACTGTTAACAATGTCTCAAGTCAGCTATGTTGCATAACACATACATCCACACAAGCCAACAGCAGATAATATTCAATCACCTATATGGTAACGGGTTATAGTGCATAACACAGAATCCTGACAGTTGGTGGTGAGCGAACTTGTACATAAACTATAGGATTTATTTGTCTTAAGGGGGAAGTTGTGGCAGCCTTTGGTTTTTCCATTTAACATATAGCTCATTAGCACGTAGGGTGCACCGATTGGTATCACCTCCTTAGTCAGTATGTGTTACACCTGTGCTGGCTGTCATGTCATTAGTGGGAAGGTGTTTCAGCTGTGCTGGCACATGTGAAATTTGAGTGGCAGGCTAGGCTCAGTGCTCCAGTTGTCTTGACAGATGGAGGGCTAACACCTTTTTAGCTCCCCATTTTTATTTCAAGAGAAACAAACCGTGATCTGATTTCCATTTTGTTCCAACTTTTTGGTTTGCTTCCTGTCATTAAGTGTGGCATTGGCTTTCCTTTTGTTTGCCTCTGGGCAAATTCAATGGCTTTTAGATTCCAGTCATTGTTGCCCATCAACTTTCAGTGGACACCCGAATGTGACTCACCACCTGGATTCGGTCTTATGTAACGAAATGGTGATTCTAACATTGGATAAAAGAAGATTTAAAAAATCATATCATACACTGCATTTGAAGAAATATGGGAAAGTAATTTTTCTTTGAAAGTGAATCCACTTGTAATGTTTTGTTATGTGGTAAAGAGGTCTTTGTCTACACCCATTCAGCATCGCCAACTCCTCAGTAAGGAAAGTAGCTGGATAAGAGCGTCTGCTAAATGACGTAAATGTAAATGTAGCTATTGGCTGTCCTAAAAGTCGCTAAATGACTTCATCACCAAATTGGCCATGTAATTGTGATGGATGCTGTAGGAGAGAGGAATAACGTTGTGGGAGAGACTGACTAAAAACATCCTAAATAGGTTTCAAACTACAGAGTGGCACACACAGTGAATAAGAACCAGATATTTGAGGCCATACACCTCCTTCAGCACTTTATGGACACCATTGTTAATCCTGGTAATAAGAGGCATTGTCAGTCCCTATCCCCAAGAGTTTATTTTTTAAGACGCTTCTCGAGGAAAGCCACAACAGCACGGGCTATAGATTTGGCATCTCCTCCCTCCAATTCAAGCCCCAGAAATGTTGATAAAATTGTCTGCTTGGTGTCAAAGTCAAAGTTTTTAAGTCACAACCCCCAGGTACTTAAACACTTACATCCGTGGACTCATCGAGGAGGAAATGCTGGTCACCCACATCTGTGACCAACTTTTTCAGAAGGTATGGTTCTAGAAAACCATTAATCATTTCTGTGCACTTTGTCCTGTGCATTTTGAAGTGGGTATAGCAGCAGTGGATTCTGAGAAAGCAGCTCTACATGCTTCTCCAATGTGATCACATGCCAGCATGGAACAGTGTTCAGCGATAGCTAATGCCATGGTGGCCTCAGCCTTTTTTATTTTAAACTGCAGCTTGTTGAACAGCTTGAACTGTTATAAGCATATGTTTTTGAGTTGTACTGTTTTTTTATTTTATTTTATTTTTTACATCACTAAGTTTGGCGTAGAAATCAGCCTTACAATACAGGCAGTATGCCCGTGTATCATCTCAAATAAACGGCTTCAACCAGCCTTTGAATTCAGGGTTTGATTCCCACTCCTTTCTGTATTTTTCAGTGTACAGTTTGTCAATACACAGATCACTGACCATTTCGAATCCCACCATACCTTCTCCGCTGTGCAATCTGGCTTCCGAGCCGGTCACGGGTGCACCTCGGCTACGCTCAAGGTACTAAACGATATCATAACCGCCATCGATAAAAGACAGTACTGTGCAGCCGTCTTCATCGACCTGGCCAAGGCTTTCGACTCTGTCAATCACCGTATTCTTATCGGCAGACTCAATAGCCTTGGTTTTTCTGACAACTGCCTCGCCTGGTTCACCAACTACTTTGCAGACAGAGTTCAGTGTGTCAAATCGGAGAGCATGTTTTCCGGACCCCTGGCAGTCTCTATGGGGGTACCACAAAGTTCAATTCTCTGGCCGACTTTTCTCTATATATCAATGATAACGCTCTTGCGGGCGATTCCATGATCCACCTCTACGCAAACGACACCATTCTGTATACTTCTGGCCCTTCCTTGGACACTGTGCTAACTAACCTCCAAACGAGCTTCAATGCCATAACACCCCTTCCGTGGCCTCCAACTGCTCTTAAACGCTAGTAAAACCAAATGCATGCTTTTCAACCGTTCGCTGCCCGCACCCGCCCGCCCGACTAGCATCACCAACCTGGACGGTTCCGACCTAGAATATGTGGACAACAAAAATACCTAGGCTAGACTGTAAACTTTCCTTCCAGACACATATTAAACATCTCCAATCCAAAATCAAATCTAGAATCTGCTTTCTATTTCGCAACAAAGCCTCCTTCCCTCACGCCGCCAAACTTACCCTAGTAAAACGGACTATCCTACCGATCCTCGACTTCGGCAATGTCATCTACAAAATAGCTTCCAACACTACTCAGCAAACTGGATGCAGTCTATCAGTGCCATCCGTTTTGTTACCAAATCACCTATCACCACTGCGACCTGTATGCTCTAGTCGGCTGGCCCTCATCATCTATAAGTCTATGCTAGGTAAAGCTCCGCCTTATCTCGGTTCACTGGTCACAAACACCCACCCGTAGCACATGTTCCACAGCAGGTATATCTCAATGATCAAAGCCAACACCTTCCAGTTCTCTGCTGCCAGTGACTGGAACGAATTGCAAAAATCGCTGAAGTTGGAGACTTATTTCCCTCAACTTTAAACATCAACTATCCGAGCAGCTAACCGATCACTCCAGCTGTAAATAGCCCACCCAATCTACCTACCTCATACCATACTGTTCTGCTCTTTTGCACACCAGTATCTCTACTTGCACATCTGTTCCTTTATCACTCCAATGTTAATCTACTAAATTGTAATTATTCCCTCCTATGGCCTATTTTTTTTGCCTACCTCATGCCTTTTTGCACATACTGTATATAGACTTTATTTTCTCTGTCATTCGCTTGTTTATTGTTTACTCCATGTGTAACTCTTGTCTGTCACACTGCTTTGCTTTATCTTGGCCAGGTCGCAGTTGCAAATGAGAACTTGTTCTCAACTAGCCTACCTGCTAAAAATAAAAAAAGACTGACATGAGCTAGCCAGCTAGATGTTTAGCTTATGTCAGAGGCACACACACACACACAGTGGACAAGGTGAGCGGCCAGCGGCAGCTTTCCGCATGCGCAATTTCATTTGCAGTCTGTATAAGGAGGGGTGAACATCTCCTTCTCTAACTGCAGTGCGAGGACAGACCCGCCTGTGTGCTTTGGTACGGGGTTGGGGCCCATGGCAGCACCCGCTGCTTGTTGAGAAGAGTAAGAACGATACATGCTTTTACTGCAGTCGCTAGATTTGTCGCTAGACGATTTTATTGAAAATGTTGCTGGTTGGCAACACTGCGTTCACACACCCTCTTACAGTTTTTTTTATTTATTGCTAAAGCACGATTTTCAAAACGGGGCCTGTTTTCAAAACACTACACACAATTAGCACAACCACACACACAATTAGCACAACCACACACACAATTAGCACAACCACACACGCAATTAGCACAACCACACACGCAATTAGCACAACCACACACCCAATATGCACAACCACACACCCAATTAGCAAAACACTACAGATCCTTTGCAAAATTAAACACTCTTGTAAAAACTATACATTTATTTTTAAAAACCACACTTTGTTCCCATATGAAACACACGTTTCACATTACTATACTCTGTTTGCACGAGTTACACTCTGCTGTGATAAACCTAAAACACTTTTAGCACTTCTACTTCCCTATGATTAGAGTAGGTTACTATCAACAAAGTACAAATAATGTAAATTCACCAGACACTACACAAGACCAATGTTGCAGACTGAAGAAACTCATTTATTTCTCAACACGCCCAAAATGTTGACATGGAGATTCATAATACTGTAACCAAACATCACTTTACGTATTGTAAGTTTAACATTTTTTAGATATGTCTCTTCGCCTAGCTGTATCTGGCCAGAGAATTTCATCAACACATTAGCAAAACACCTTGGAAAGAAACATCTTGAATGACAAATCCATCCTTGCATTGCTGCTACCTCCATCTGGTCACAGGCCTCCTCCATGGCTTGGATGAGGGGCACCTCAGCCTGGAGACGGAGATCATATACCTTCCACCGCCATGCCGAGAAACGAGAAACTCTTCTATAGGGTTGAGGAATGGAGAGTATGGCTGAAACCAGTTCTGAACCAGAGCAGAGCGGTGGAAAGACACATTGTCCCAGACAACAATGTATTGCATACAGTGCCTTGCGAAAGTATTCGGCCCCCTTGAACTTTGCAACCTTTTGCCACATTTCAGGCTTCAAACATAAAGATATAAAACTGTATTTTTTTGTGATGAATCAACAAGTGGGACACAATCATGAAGTGGAACACAATCATGAAGTGGAACGATATTTATTGGATATTTCAAACTTTAACAAATCAAAAACAGAAATTGGGCGTGCAAAATTATTCAGCCCCCTTAAGTTAATATTTTGTAGCGCCACCTTTTGCTGCGATTTACAGCTGTAAGTCGCTTGGGGTATGTCTCTATCAGTTTTACACGTCGAGAAACTGAATTTTTTTCCCATTCCTCCTTGCAAAACAGCTCGAGCTCAGTGAGGTTGGATGGAGAGCATTTGTGAACAGCAGTTTTCAGTTCTTTCCACAGATTCTCGATTGGATTCAGGTCTGGACTTTGACTTGGCCATTCTAACACCTGGATATGTTTATTTTTGAACCATTCCATTGTAGATTTTGCTTTATGTTTTGGATCATTGTCTTGTTGGAAGACAAATCTCCGTCCCAGTCTCAGGTCTTTTGCAGACTCCATCCATCTTCCAATCAATTTTAACCGTCTTCCCTGTCCCTGCTGAAGAAAAGCAGGCCCAAACCATGATGCTGCCACCACCATGTTTGACAGTGGGGATGGTGTGTTCAGGGTGATGAGCTTGTGTTGCTTTTACGCCAAACATAATGTTTTGCATTGTTGCCAAAAAGTTCAATTTTGGTTTCATTTGACCAGAGCACCTTCTTCCACATGTTTGGTGTGTCTCCCAGGTGGCTTGTGGCAAACTTTAAACAACACTTTTTATGGATATCTTTAAGAAATGGGCTTTCTTCTTGCCACTCTTCCATAAAGGCCAGATTTCTGCAATATACGACTGATTGTTGTCCTATGGACAGAGTCTCCCACCTCAGCTGTAGATCTCTGCAGTGCATCCAGAGTGATCATGGGCCTCTTGGCTGCATCTCTGATCAGTCTTCTCCTTGTATGAGCTGAAAGTTTAGAGGGACGGCCAGGTCTTGGTAGATTTGCAGTGGTCTGATACTCCTTCCATTCAATATTATCGCTTGCACAGTGCTCCTTGGGATGTTTAAAGCTTGGGAAATCTTTTTGTATTCAAATCCGGCTTTAAACTTATTCACAACAGTATCTCGGGCCTGCCTGGTGTGTTCCTTGTTCTTCATGATGCTCTCTGCGCTTTTAACGGACCTCTGAGACTATCACAGTGCATTTATACGGAGACTTGATTACACACAGGTGGATTGTATTTATCATCATTAGTCATTTAGGTCAACATTGGATCATTCAGAGATCCTCACTGAACTTCTGGAGAGTTTGCTGCACTGAAAGTAAAGGGGCTGAATAATTTTGCACGCCCAATTTTTCAGTTTTTGATTTGTTAAAAAAGTTAATATCCAATAAATGTCATTCCACTTCATGATTGTGTCCCACTTGTTGTTGATTCTTCACAAACAAATAGTTTTATCTTGATGTTTGAAGCCTGAAATGTGGCAAAAGGTCGCAAAGTTCAAGGGGGCCGAGTACTTTCGCAAGGCACTGTATGATCGATTTGCTGCTGTTGTGCAATTGGTCCAAGAATGTAAGTATGAGTGTGGTGTTGTAAGGGCCCATATGGGCATGGCGGTGGAGGACCCCCTTCTGTGTAATGGCTGCACAGTGTTATATTACCCCCACGTTGCCCTGGGACATTGATTATAGCCCTGTGGCCAATGATGTTTCTTCCCCTCCTTCGTGTTCTCGTCAGGTTGAACCCAGCCTCATCTACGTAAATGAACTCATGCTGGATCTCCTCTCCATTCGTAAAACTCTCTGAAAAACATTGTAAGGCAAAAGTGTGTAGTTCAGTGTAGATCTAGTATACATATTACAGTAAAGGATTGAGACGGTATGCAAGATCACACTGCTAAAGTGAATACATACCTCTGCATAACCATGCCGCAGTCGTTACACCCTTTCGGAATTGCGCTCGAAAGTCACTCGATAAATTTGCTTAATTTGAATGTTTTGTTTTTTTAGGATGCGTGCCAGTGTTGATGTTGAGACCTGATGGATATCGTTGAAAATGGTGTGGTTATTGACAAAGTTAGCTTGGAGCTGCTTGAGTGTTATAGTAAACATGGTTTTGGCCAACAATGCTATCTCCCTCTCTTGCTGTTCTGTGAACATAGGAGACCGTCCCCCTTGTCGTCCCTGACCCTCAATCCTATGTAGGAAAAACAACAGTATACAATAGTACAGTAATTTCACAGGAAAAGGTAACAGAAGTGCTGTGCTGATGGTGCATAGAATACAGTACTGTAAGCAGTTACTGAAACCGTGCAGATGTTTTTGATATGATGATATTTTTACAATACCTATTTTCCAGTCTAAATGTTCTCATCACACTTGCCACTGTATATCGGCTTAGATTTGGCTGTACTCGCAGTCCAGCCTATCTCAGCGTCAGGCCGTGGTTGACAACGTGGTCAACCAGTGTTGCGCGGATCTCATTTGTCAGATTCGGTCTTCTTTGAGCACCTTGTCTTCCTGACTCTTTCCATTGTGCTTATACTATACACCTGATTGGTGTGTCTACAATTAAGCAAAAGAGTGTTTGCACACCTGATGACTGTGTTGAACCAATTGTTTGGACGGTGTGGTAATTTGACAGTCAGTGCTTTGGTATTGCATGGACGTGACTTCATGATAGATTTTTGTGTGTAATGTGTGTTAAATGTGTTTAGTGTTTTTGCAAATCACTGTGTGTAGAGTTTTGCAACAAGTGTGAGGTTGACAATGTGCTTATAGTTGTGAAAATATGGGCTGATGTTTTGCTTCTTGAGTGTACGGTTTTGCTAAAAGTGTACTACTTTTAATTTTATTGTGTAAGCAATCCAAAAAAACAACTTTGCCCCATCAATCTCGTTTCGCTATTAGAGGGCACACCTGACACTCTGGAAAATATGAAAACAGCCTAACCAGCAACAATTTCATTAAGCTTTTTTTGCAGACGTTTACTGAATCGGGTCACAAGTGAGTGTCTTTGTTAGATCCCCCTTATGTTTGAGCGACATTTGGTTTCCTTGCTGGGGAACGTAACAATATGAACACTGGAAGCAGTAAAAATGTACACATGCATTTCAATACTTATGCGTAGGTCAAAATCAGGATAGAGCTCACTCAGGACATCCTGCGACCAGCTCGACACCTTAAACCGAGGGCACTCAAGGGCCATGAGATACCAACCCTTGATGCCCAAGACCCTCCGGATAGTCTGGTATACCCTAGCCTTGGTGAGGGTGGTGTTACACCCAGGTTGGGTGCATGTCAGCTTGAATGCCCACATTCGAATGGGCATCCAGAGGAGCAACGGACATGCGAAGGGGCCGGGTGATGCGGGTGGCTAATTGTAGACCAGCTGGGGTTGGGAAGGGTACCACCACAGATGCAAGTCTAATGAATTTGGACCTACCCGAGCGGCTCCAGATAAACAGCCTCCAGCCGATCCACCGCTGCTGCTACTTGTTGCCAACTTCCTGCCAGCTTCTGGAAGCAGTAGCTGCATTTAAGAGAGTGAAAACTACTAGAAACGGAAGATTAACTTTCCAGTATGACCCAAATGTACAATTACCTTTTTTGTTTTTGTACCACCTTTTCTTTTATTCACCTCCCCTCTCCTTTCTTGGGCAGGCCGGGGGCAAGGTACAGTATGAAGTATTCTTGCACATACAGTTGAAGTCTGAAGTTTACATACGCCAAATACATTTAAACTCAGTTTTTCGCAATTCTTGACATTTAATCCTAGTAAAAATTCCCTGTCTCAGGTCAGTTACAATAACCATTTTATTTTAAGAATGTGAAATGTCAGAATAACAGATTTTATTTCAGCTTTTACTTATTTTAATCACATTCCCTGTGGGTCAGGAGTTGCATGGCCTTTAAATTGTTTAACATGGGTCAAACGTTCCAGGTTGTCTTCCACAAGCTTTCCACAATACATTGGGTGAATTTTGGCCCATTCCTCCTGACAGAGCTGGTGTAACTGAGTCAGGTTTGTAGGCCTCCTTGCTCGCACATGCTTTTTCAGTTCTGCAAACAAGTTTTCTATATGCTTGAGGTCAGGGCTTTGTGATGGCCACTCCAATACCTTGACTTTGTTGTCCATAAGCCATATTGCGATGGTCATTATGGCCAAACAGTTCTATTTTTTGTTTCATCAGACCAGAGGACATTTCTCCAAAAAGTACAATCTTTGTCCCCATGTGCAGTTGCAAACCGTAGTCTGGCTTTTTTTATGGCGGTTTTGGAGCAGTGGCTTCTTCCTTGCTGAGCGGCCTTTCAGGTTGTCTATATAGGACTTGTTTTACTGTGGATATAAATACTTTTGTACCTGTTTCCTCCAGCATCTTCACAAGGTCCTTTGCTGTTGTTCTGGGATTGATTTGCACTTTTCACACAAGTGCATTCATCTCTAGGCAACAGAACGCGTCTCATTTCTGACTGCTGCGTGGTTCGATGGTGTTTATAATTGCATACTATTGTTTGTACAGATGAACATAGTACCTTCAGGCATTTGGAAATTGTTCCCAAGCATGAACCAGACTTGTGGAGGACTACCATTTATTTCGGTTTTCCCATGATGTCAAGCAAAGAGGCACAGAGTTTGAAGGTAGGCCTCGAATTACATCCACAGGTATATCATTTTCTGGAACTTTCCAAGCTGTTTAAAGGCACAGTCAACTTAATGTATGTCACGTTCTGACCCACTGGAATTGTGATACAATCTCTGTAAACAATTGTTTCAGTCATGCACAAAGTAGATGTCCTAACCGACTTGCCAAAACTATAGTTTGTTAACAAGAAATTTGTGGGGTGGTTAAAAACGAGTTTTAATGACTCCGACCTAAGTGTATGTATACTTCCGACTTCAACCGTACATTGACATGGAGTTTCTTACCCAATGCACCTTCCTTTGTCTGATTTTTATGGTTACATTACCCAAGGTTGTCTGTCAATCCAAAACTTGATTTAAAAATATCAGTATTGCAGTTATTAACATTACAGTTTTGTTGGTGTTTACATACTGGAGAGGGAATGCAAAACAACGACGCTGGACAGAGTGGAATCAGGTGTAGCAAAAAGGCAGTTTATTGAGTCAAAGATATCTTGTCCTACATCGTGCACGGACCTAAGCAATATGACTCTGTGAGGAGTCAGAATAATTAGGCTGCCCAGCCAGAGTTTACAGCAGAATGTATACACAGAATAATGTAGGTGGAGTCTCGTCGTGTTGGTCTTCTGACTGGTCCTGAAGAGTTGGAGGCGGGCCTGCTCTAGCCAGAGCAGGAGCCCCATTAGTGCACAGCGGAGTCCTCTGCTGTTGGCACCGGACCTGTAGAGGGGGGTAGAGTGTGAGTGTACAGTGCTCATGAAATGTTTGTGTGTCAAGGAAACGTAAGATAGGGGGAACTAGCAGTGTCTGCTTTAGGCGCAGGTGTTTCCTGTTTATGCAGGAGTGCATGTAGGGTTTAATGTCAGTGAGAGAGTTTGGCACTCTAAGCTCGTTAGTGTTGCAGGATGCTCTTTGTAGTTTACAGGGGAGTATATTTGCGTGATGGCAGCTGTGTGTCCTTCGGCTAATCATATTATTGCACGTAGGCGCTAAACTTGACTGAGGACACTGGGCCCAGAGTTATCTGAGGGCATCCGGTTTAACCAGAGCTTTGGTCTGCTAGTAATGCTTGATATTGGATTATTTATATAACAGTTTTCAACTTCTATGGCCATAATGACCA
Organism: Oncorhynchus gorbuscha; assembly: GCF_021184085.1. Taxonomy (NCBI): domain Eukaryota; kingdom Metazoa; phylum Chordata; class Actinopteri; order Salmoniformes; family Salmonidae; genus Oncorhynchus; species Oncorhynchus gorbuscha. The sequence goes on along the minus strand of NC_060180.1, from coordinate 71,540,733 downwards.
GTGCTGCATCGTCAAGGCCCTCCTCTCATTCAGCCACTCCACAACAGTTTTGTCTCCCCCTGCCGTCTCACAGAAGTGCCGTCTCTTGCACTGGCTGTGGCCAAATTAGTTTTCTTTTAGGCTTGCCACATATCCTTCAGGGGATAGCAATAGGAAAGCAACCTCCTTTCCTGATGGGTTCATGACCAGCCTTTTGTCATCTGTGGACCTGGTCAGGCTTTTTACAAGGGTGGAAGTAGCAGCAACTCTAGCATTAGAGGGGTTGGTTTTTGGTTTGCTCAGCTGTCCTCCGGGACCCCGTTGCTTCTGAATGGAGCTGGCTTCAGGTTCTTGTCTACTAGAGGGACACATAGGTAGAGGGTTATTAAACACATTACACACATGGGAATTTAAGGAAACTCACTTTTTTTGGGGGAGGCACCGCCTGTTCAGAACTGGGGGCCAACATTGATGGCTGAATTTCAGGTGTGTGTGTGTGTGTGGGGGGGGTGTAACAACCTTCCGGTTTGAGCTGGTATCGGCTTCTTGTCTACAGAGGGACAAACGGGCATTAGTCTTATTAAACACACCAAATGTTGATTATATTTACATGTTTGAACAAAAGCATCTTTTTTTATTTTAACTTAAGTTGTATTGTTTAAGATGAACTAATTTTAAATATAAGAACTCACCTTCGGAGAACTGCCTGTTTTAGAACTGAAGGCCACTATGGACGGCTCCATTTCAGGTGTAGAGGTGGGTCTTTGTATTTTCCAACAAGCCACTGTGTGCTCCTCTTTCCCTCATCTGCGTTTTTATTCTACCACACCCCAGCTGGGGCCTTATCTGCTGGTCCTTTTTCCAAATATATTTTTGGACAGCACGCATTCTTGTCCCAGTCAAGGTGTTAACCAGAAGGGGACTAGGGTTCCAATTTTGGAACAACCCCCCCCCCCCCGTTCAGCTGGAAGGTGGCGCATGGAACGCAAAAATATTCCTAAAAATATTTAACCTCCACACATTAACAAGTCCAATGGCTCAAATGAAAGATAAACACCTTGTTTATCTACCCAGCAAGTCAGATTTCTAAAATGTTTTAGGGCGAAAACATAGCACATATTTATGTCAAACCACCACCGAAGACGCAGCTAATTTGCATAGCCAAGTTGAAAAAAATATGCAATCAACAAACGCAGGATTAAAAGAAAAATAATGCACTAACCTTTTGAAATCTTCATCAGATGACAGTAATATAACATGTTACACAGTACATTTATGTTTTTTTCAATAATATGCTATATATATCCATAAATCTCTATTTACAATGATGCATCGTTCAAAAAATGCTACTCAAATGTCCTGAGAAATGACGATAGCTCCGGCAGATAACGTCAGCTAACAAGGAATACACATCATAAACTTTGACTAAATATGCATGTTCTACATATATATAGTTAGATACACTTCTTCTGAATGCAATCGCTGTGTTACATTTATTTTTAAAGTTACAGGTTTCGTTCACTAGGCTATACTATGAGTCGGCGCTCAAAAAGTAGCATTATGGCTCCTCTATCTTGGAGTCCACAGAAACCCAAATTTACCACATAAATATTCCCTTTGCTGTTCTTCCATCAGAAGACCTGGAAGGAATTATACTTACCAAAAACAGCGTTTAGTTTTGCAGTCTGTCTTTCGGTTCTCAAACACGACACATTTCGGTTGAAATGTAGCCAAAAGTCAAGTGGATGCGCACCAAAACGTTGAACTTACATATTATGTCGACTAAACTTGTCAAACTAAGTTCATAATCAAGCTTTAACATGTTATAAAGGTGTACAGCAATCGTGAGGATGAACAGAAACGCATGCATTCTATAATCGATCTTGGAAAAAAGACCGGACCGGAGCAGAGCGCGCATGAGAGTGACCTGTTTTTTCGCGTGACCGAAAGGTTTCGGCCCGCCAAAACTCTCGTGAGCAGCGATTCTCACAATGAGAATCCCCATTGAAAGCTGAGATCGCGCTGAAGACAAAGAGACTGTTCCCAGACCTGTAGGTGCTTGGGCAGGGTGGGGGCTATGACGTCAAAGTTGGGCCAACTTTTCTGATGACGAGAGAGTTTGGGAGAATGACTGCCCTGAGAGTTCTGCTTTACATACAGACATAATTTAAACGGTTTTAGAAGCTTTATTTTTTATTTGCATATATTAGCAACTTTTGACAAAGAATTGTTTACTATGGGCACGCAATTACTCCAGCGGTGGCAGTAAACAGCCCTATCCCCAAGAGGTTTTAATTAAGCTGCCTTATCCAGCCTATGTAGCTGTAGATAACAAAATATTCAGATGCATAAAAAGTTGTTCATATAAAAATGACCTTTGTTTACGTTCTGTGGAGTTATAGACTGCATTGGTCACAGTCCCAAAGCCAGTCCTCTCTAAAGCTCTATCCAGTAGTAGATCTTAGGAAATTGGGACTATCCTGAACTTCAACAGGTGATGGTGTGCAGCAACCAATCAAAGATTGTAAGGGGGCTGATCTCCCTGCTATCACCTCAAGTCTGAGTAGAAACAAACAAATTAGATTAAAAGAAACATCACGTTAATGAGAAATACACTCCATGGCTTTGTGTGAAGAGTTAGTGAGATTAGAACAAGGTGCAGCATGTACCACTTCATACTCTCTTCCCCCTTCATGGTTGAGTTTTTGAAGCTTCCCTGTAGGACTCGGTTCTGGAACCTCTCGGGGTAGGAGACAGCCACCATGTCTCTTTCTGGAAGATCTTCCCAGAGTCATGATCTCCCCAGCAGCCTCAGACTCTTGTCCAGGTATTCACCAACCCCATCAATTCCTATGTACTCCTGGAAATAGAGTAATGGGGAAGGGTTGGATTAATAGTTATGAATGCAAAGAACCTTAAGAAATCTGAGCTGTTTAGAATGTAGAACACCTACTACTCATTCAAGGATTCCTCTTTTATTTTTACTATTTTAAACATTGTAGATTAATAGTGAAGACATCAACTATGAAATAATACATGGAATCATGTATTAACCAAAAAAGTGTTAAACAAATCAAAAAATATTTGAGGTTCTTCAAATAGCCACCCTTTGCCTTGATGACAGCTTTGCACACTCTTGGCATTCTCTCAACCAACTTCACCTGGAATGCTTTTCCAAAAGTCTCGAAGGAGTTCCCACATATGCTGAGCACTTGTTGGCTGCTTTTCCTTCACTCTGTAGCCTTCCTGAGTGGTAGGAGACTCATCGAGGCCTTGCAAGGAGATGGTGGGGTTATCCAGCTCTCTCAGGTTGTCCCGTCTGGGACATCTGGCTCCTTACTGAGGTTTGACTCCAGCTTCTGGTTGCCATCTGTCTGAGAGAAGAGATGCTCAACCCCAATGAGTTCCCCTTACAGAGAGACAGCAAAAAAAGAGACCCATTTCAACAATGTGGATCCACATGCACAGCGCAAAACAGGCAGGTTGGTCACGTCCTTGCTCTTGTTGGTCTAGAGGCTGACACCAGGGGGGTCCTGAATGTAGACCAGCTGTCGTCTCTGGGTCTGCCAGATGGCCTGCATCATGTCACGGTCCAGGAGCCACTCCGATGAGACGCTCGGTGTGTGTGTGGCGACGACAGTGCCACCAGAGACTGGGTTCGCGCCCAGGCTCTGTTGCAGCCGGCCGCGACCGGGAGGTCTGTGGGGCGACGCAATTGGCCTAGCGTCGTCTGGGTTAGGGAGGGCTTGGCCGGTGGGGATATACTTGTCTCATCGCGCACCAGCAACTCCTATGGCAGGCCAGGCACAGTGTTCCTCCGACTGGCTTCCGGGTTGGATGCGCACAGTGTTAAGGAGCAGTGCGGCTTGGTTGGGTTGTGTATCGGAGGATGCATGACTTTCAACCTTCATCTCTCCCGACCCCGTACGGGAGTTGTTGATGAGACAAGATAAGTAGCTACTAAACAATTGGATACCACGAAATTGGGGAGAAAACAGTAAAAATTCAACAAAAAATATATACACTGCTCAAAAAAATAAAGGGAATACTAAAATAACACATCCTAGATTCTTATTAAATACTTTTTTCTTTACATAGTTGAATATGCTGACAACAAAATCGCACAAAGATTATCAATGGAAATCAAATTTATCAACCCATGGTATGGATTTAGAGTCACACTCAAAATTAAAGTGGAAAACCACAGTACAGGCTGATCCAACTTTGATGTAATGTCCTTAAAACAAGTCAAAATGAGGCTCAGTAGTGTGTGTGGCCTCCACGTGCCTGTATGACCTCCCTACAACGCCTGGGCATGCTCCTGATGAGGTGGCGGATGGTCTCCTGAGGATCTCCTCCCAGACCTGGACTAAAGCATCCGCCAACTCCTGGACAGTCTGTGGTGTGGCGTTGGTGGATGGAGCGAGACATGATGTCCCAGATGTGCTCAATTGGATTCAGGTCTGTGGAATGGGCGGGCCAGTCCATAGCATCAATGCCTTCCTCTTGCAGGAACTGCTGACACACTCCAGCCACATGAGGTCTTGCATTAGGAGGAACTCAGGGCCAACCGAACCAGCATATGGTCTCAAGGGGTCTGAGGATCTCATCTCTGTACCTAATGGCAGTCAGGCTACCTCTGGCGAGCACATGGAGGGCTGTGCGGCCCCCAAAGAAATGCCACCCCACACCATGACTGACTCATCGCCAAACCGGTCATGCTGGAGGATGTTGCAGGCAGCAGAACGTTCTCCACGGCGTCTCCACTCTGTCACGTCTGTCACATGTGCTCAGTGTGAACCTGCTTTCATCTGTGAAAAGCACAGAGCGCCAGTGGCGAATTTGCCAATCTTGGTATTCTCTGGCAAATGCCAAACGTCCTGCACAGTGTTGGGCTGTAAAGCGCAACCCCCACCTGTGGATGTCGGGCCCTCATACCACCCTCATGGAGTCTGTTTCTGACCGTTTGAGCAGACACATGCACATTTGTGGCCTGCAGGAGGTCATTTTGCAGGGCTCTGGCAGTGCTCTTCCTGCTCCTCCTTTCACAAAGGCGGAGGTAGTGGTCCTGCTGCTGGGTTGTTGCCCTCCTACGGCCTCCTCCACGTCTCCTGATGTTCTGGCCTGTCTCCTAGTAGCTCCTCCATGCTCTGGACACTACGCTGACAGACACAGTAAACCTCCTTGCCACAGCATGCATTGATGTGCCATCCTGGATGAGCTGCACTACCTGAGCCACTTGTGTGGGTTGTAGACTCCGTCTCGTGCTACCACCGCCAGCATGACCAAAACATCAGCCAGGAAGCATAGGAACTGAGAAGTGGTCTGTGGTTATCACCTGCAGAACCACTCCTTTATTGGGGGTGTCTTGCTAATTGCCTATAAATTCCACCTGTTGTCTATTGCATTTGCACAACAGCATGTGAAATTTATTGTCAATCAGTGTTGCTTCCTAAGTGGACAGTTTGATTTCACAGAAGTGTGATTGACTTGGAGTTACATTGTATTGTTTAAGTGTTTATTTTTTTGAGCAGTGTATATTACACTGGATCTTTCTTGAATATGATCTTTTTTCTTTTTCCTCTAGGTTATTCTGTGCCTCTATGGTACAGTTAGTCCTTCAATGGACTTGTTTCATAGATGAGTATGGAATTGCATGACCTCTAAAGGCACATTTAAAAGTGTCCCTTACAATAAGGGGATCTGCTGTACCTATTATGTCGGGAAAAGTAAGTTATAAATTCTTCTGTCCTAGTTATAAAACAAGTTATCATCCAGTAGGCTTTGATTTAAATTTCCAATATCCTCACCCACGTGGAAATTCTGTAAGAGTAATATATATATATATATAGGGGAGCGGCTTATCAGCGTGATTGGGGTGTAATGTCTTTAAGTGACGCCTTAATTTATTTGGCTTCATGCTGTCCGCTGCCAACATTTTTAGACACAGTACACATCGGTCTCTCCTCGTCTCCCACCGTAGTCAGTGATGCCAAGTGCTACATATGCTTCATCATCTCATCTCCCACCGTAGTCACAGTGAAGCCAAGCACTACATACGCTTCGTCATATCTCCTCGACCGTAGTCACAGTGAAGCCAAGCACTACATACGCTTCGTCATATCTCCTCGACCGTAGTCACAGTGAAGCCAAGCACTACATACGCTTTGTCATATCTCCTCGTCTCCCACCGTAGTCAGTGATGCCAAGTGCTACATTCCCTGCATTTGGCAAAAAGGGGTGTGAGGGCCAAAGGTCAAAAGTGATTTGGCCACTGACATCTTAGGCACCGGTACAATGGTCAACACCTTTCAGGATTTTGGCACTGTACTGGTGCTCAGCAGGAGTTGAAACAGTTGTGTGTGTGTGTGTGTGTGTGTGTGTGTGTGTGTGTGTGTGTGTGTGTGTGTGTGTGTGTGTGTGTGTGTGTGTGTGTGTGAACACCTTTGAGCTGGTCGGCGCAGACCTTCGTGTGGCTTAATATTTGACAAGCATGAGGCCACCTCGTTCTCTTATCTGGACATACTCTCATTTTTGTTGACATTCGTCTTTAAAATCAACAGTAAGAACAGTCTGAACCATAAGAACAGTCTGAACCATAAGAACAGTCCAAACCATAAGAACAGTCTGCCATATTATTGTTCTCTTCCCATGCTTGTCTTGGATTGCCTGTATAGAACCTCTGCTCCACTTCATCCTTTCTATACAGTGGCTTGTGAAAGTAGTCACCCCGCTTGTTATTTTTCCTATTTTGTTGCCTTTAAACCTGGAATTAAAATGGGTTTGTATCATTTGATTTCCACAACATGTCTACCACTTTGAAAATTTAAAAAAACATATTGTGAAACAAAGAGACAAAAACAGAGGTCAGTGTAGCATAACTATTCACCCCCCAAGTCAATACTTTGTAGAGCGACCCTTTGCTGCAGGTCTCTAAGCTTGGCACATCTAGCCACTGGGAGTTTTACCCATTCAAGACAAACATGCTCCAGCTCCTTCAAGTTGGATGGGTTCCGCTATCTAAGTCATACCCCAGATTCTCAATTGGATTTAGGTCTGGGCTTTGACTAGGCCCTTCCAAGACACAAATGTTTCCCCTTAAACCAGTCGAATGTTCCATTACATGAAATCCAAATAAAAATCACAGGTTGTAATGCAACAAAATAGGAAAACGCCAAAGGGGGTGAATACTTTTGCAAGGCACTTTTGACCTACATTCATCTCCTTTCATTGAGGCACAGTTTAAAGTCTTTAGACACCCAGGGCTTGTTGTTGGGAAATACTCTGAAAGTTTTGGGTATGACAGAAACTGGATGTATACTGTCTGTCAACTCGTGGGGATCCTTGAGCTCCTCCCTACTCCCCTCACCTGATTTCTCTACAGGTTTTTCACCTGCTGGATGGATAACGTTGTAGTGTGATTTCCCGATAGGTGCTCTGCGTTGCCATAAGGATGTGAGTTGGACAGGTGACCTACTGTTGCAGAGTGGGGAGGTGCGCGGAGAGGGAGAGCGTATTAAAATCCCCAAGCACAAATACTGGCTGGTCAGTTGATTGTGAAAACGAACCACTGAAACAGTCTCATCCTGTCAGCCGCTTCCTTATTATTAGGTCCAGGCACATAGACCAGAGAAATGGTCATTTGTCCGCACTTGCGTGGTAGATACAATTATTGGTCACATGCACATATTTAGTAGATGTTATTGGTCACATGCACATATTTAGTAGATGTTATTGGTCACATGCACATATTTAGTAGATGTTATTGGTCACATGCAGATGTTACCAATTTGTAAGTCGCTCTGGATAAGAGCGTCTGCTAAATGACTTAAATGTTATGTTAAATGTTAAAGCAGATTAAATTACTTCTCCTAAAGTCCTCTTCAAATGTAGCCCTTGCCGCTAACTCATCCAGTTTGTTATTTAATGACCACACATTTGACAGGGTGATCACCGGGAGGGGGTGACATCTTCCCTGCCTCCGTAATCTGTTCCTGATACCAGCTCTCGAGCCGGAACGGAACATCATAACAAACACGAGTAGTGATGTAATGTAATGAAACACACAAACTGAATCAATAACGCAGCAGCAAACATTGTACAGGTTTTCTAACATTGTTCTTCCAAGCGAGACAGACTTACACTACCGTTTCAAAAGTTTGGGGTCACTTAGAAATGTTTTGTCCATTTTTAAAATAACATCAGATTAATCAGACATTGTGTTAATGTTGTAAATGACTTGCAGCTGGACATGCTGGATTTAAAGGTAAATAAATGTAGATCTCTGCAGTTCATCCAGAGTGATCATGGGCCTCTTGGCTGCATCTCTGATCGGTCATCTCCTTGTATGAGCTGAAAGTTGAGGGACCGCCAGGTCTTGGTAGATTTGCAGTGGTCTGATACTCCTTCCATTTCAATATTATTGCTTGCACAGTGCTCCTTGGGATGTTTAAAGCTTGGGAAATCTTTTTGTACTCAAATCCGGCTTTAAACTTCTTCACAACAGTATCTCGGACCTGCCTGGTGTGTTCCTTGTTCTTCATGATGCTCTCTGCGCTTTTAACGGACCTCTGAGACTATCACAGTGCGGGTGCATTTATACGGAGACTTGATTACACACAGGTGGATTGTATTTATCATCATTAGTCATTTAGGTCAACATTGGATCATTCAGAGATCCTCACTGAACTTCTGGAGAAAGTTTGCTGCACTGAAAGTAAAGGGGCTGAATAATTTTGCACGCCCAATTTTTCCATTTTTTGATTTGTTAAAAAAGTTTGAAATATCCAATAAATGTTCCTTTTTATGTTTGAAGCCTGAAATGTGGTAAAAGGTCGCAAAGTTCAAGGGGCCGAATACTTTCGCAAGGCACTGTAATACCTGCAAAACACCAGCCTGGTTGAGAGAATGCAAACCTGTCAAGGCAAAGGCGTGGCTACTTTAAACAATCTGTTTAACACTTTTTTGGTTACTATATGATTCCATAGTTTTAATATCTTCCATTATTCTACAATGTAGAAAATAGTAAAATTTAAGAACAAACCATCGTAGGTATGTCCAAACTTTTGACTGGTACTGTTCATTTGAATTGATCGCACTGAATTCCGAACCTCGAGGTAAGTAACTACTTTATTGGTGAATGTCAACTGCTGGCTTATAGATTATGAATCGGTGCCTTATCACATTTCAGGTGTGACCCCAGATGTAGACGGTGTCAATAATCCAGTGAGGTGGGGCTAGGTACAGAACGGCAGGCAGGGTCAGGGCAGGGCAGGCAGAAAGGTCAAAACTAGGAAGGAGCAGGGGAACAAACGCTGGTAGGTTTTACAAACTGGCAACACCGGTATAAATACACAGGGGATAATAGGCGACACCTTGAGGGGGGTGGAGACAAGCGCAACAGATCAATGATGAAAACCAGCATTGTGGCCCAGATTTGAGAAATGATTAATTGAGCCTGAGCTGAGGTTTCTAAAACACATTTGACTTTTGACACGTTAACCTATTTCAAGCTCAAAAAGGCAACCTCGGCCTTAAATACTAATTTGCCTCCATCCATAACCTGTGGAGCCCGACGACATGGTGACCCTGTGCTTCAGACCCTTGAACAACAGTCAAGACCAACCACTAACAGACATGGCTCAAAAATAAAACACAAGGTCAACCATCAAGATGTGGATGAAGAGCTGCTTGCGTTTGTCAGGAAGCCAATCCCTTCTGCTGCTACCTTGAAGGATGAGGCATTTGTACACAGCCTTGTGCAAGGAAGAGGAATAGGAAGAAACAAGGGACGTCTGAAAGTGCAACTACTATTTATTGTAAACTGGCAAGAAAAGGCGCTAACAACATTGAACCAATGATATTACTTTGGGGGAGGAGTTTGTTTTGATATTTCAACCTACTTGCCCTGATCCCGTCTGGACAAAATCAACATGCGGACGCAAGCGCGTGCCAAGTGTAGTCAGCATGTTGTGTTAACACTATGGTTTTGACATGCGCTCATGAAAATGTCACTGGACTTTAGCAAGACAACATATGAAGCATCTTTATTTGCTCTGCACTGGACCAAGATCCAATGAACTTGAGTGAAAGTCCTTGAACCAAAGTTAATGTTTGATCTGCATGTACATATATACCTATTAGCATTGTCTAACTGTCTAGTGTTGAGATGGAGATGAGTGGCCTCCTGAGTGTTCTGCTGGTCACATCAGCAGCCTTGCTGTTTATAGCTAACGGACAGAGCAACTATGATATGTTGAGGGAGATTGACAAGAAACATGTTGACATGGCTATAACATATGCAAACAAGAATAGTGCGTTTATGAAATACAATCAAAAAGAGCACCTCAATTTTTTACAAGTTATTGGACAATCTGAGGTAAGATTTTAAAAAATAATAATTTTCTTCCATGTATGATTCACTGTTTATCATAATGATAAATGGCTCCTTCCATCTTTCTGTCTACAGATCAATGCTCGGGAATTTAAAATCAACTTGTTGTTGAAAGCAACAGACTGCCCTAAGGCCAGTAGTGATAGTGAACATAAACATCGCCCTGAGTGTGGCTTTAAATCCAGAAGGGTGAGTAGTTCAGATCCTCCATGTCTCTGAAATCCTCTAGTTGCTTGGTAACATGCCATAGCTGTGCGTCTTAAATATCCACATACTATTTGAAATAGTTTTCTTTGTAAAGGATAAGGATACATTCAACTCCATGCTCTGGTTTAGAGCAGTGCTTCATGGCAGTAGTAAGGATCCTTCATGTCTCTGAAATCCTCTAGTTGCTTGGTAACATGCCATAGCTGTGCGTCTTAAATATCCACATACTATTTGAAATAGTTTTCTTTGTAAAGGATAAGGATACATTCAACTCCATGCTCTGGTTTAGAGCAGTGCTTCAGGGCAGTAGTAAGGATCCTTCATGTGCGTGATTAGAGTTGTAGCCCTCAAATCATTTCTGATTTGTAGATAGTAAAGCTGAAGCACGAGTAAGATTTCAGTTAAAATATTGAATTTACCTCGACTCTGGACTACGAAGGGGGTCAGTACAAGCTCACCCATGTCCAAATGCAGGAATTCAGTGTTTATTGTTTAGGGCTCCCATGTGGCTCAGCGGTGTCACTACAGTCCCTGGTTTGAATCCAGGTTGTATCACATCCGGTGGTGATTGGGAAACCCATAGGGCGGCACACAATTGGCCCAGCATTGTCCGGGTTTGGCCGTCATTGTAAATAAGAATTTGTTCAACTGACTTGCCTAGGTAAATAAAGGTTAACTGTAGCAATAACAACGAAAAACTAATCAACCACGTCTATACATTTTTACTTAATGTGCTTTCTCTGTCTCTGCAGCCTTATATAAACTGTGTTGTTTGCCGCAAAGACTTCCATGACAGCACTGACCCCTACATTGACTGTGTTCTCCAAAAAGATGTGAAGAAGGTAATATGCTTCAAAACATGTCATACACAAAAAAAAATACTTCTACTTTAAAAATACACATTTTGTTCAATTCTAATTTCATAAACTTTTTCTCCTAACAAAAATCATTATTTTCAGCAAGATAACATTCGATATAACAAGTGTTCATCTCTTCAACGTGGAGAGCGTACAACTTTATCCTTACGTGCCGGAGAAGAAGACCTTCAGACTGGATGCCTCGGCTGTTTCTGAGAACTAATGATCAGAGGCCGTCCTTATAAAGCACTTCTGTCTTTGGATTTATAATGTAGCCTTTTGGGAGTTTTGGTTGGAATTTTCAAAACAATGCAATTGTCTCAAAAATACTCTTTCCAATTTTGAATCCCTTATATTATCGTATTCCACATAGATAAATATTCTTAAACATACCCTCCTTTGCTGATACTCCACATATATTTAAAGAAAAAGTGAGAACAGTCTGCTACTTAAGATTCACATGGATTACCCCACAACTTATTTCAATGTTGTACGTTTACGAAATAATATTACTGTTGAAAGTAAAGCTTACTCTAATTTAACCAGTATGAGGGGTGAAATAAGGATGTTATTGGATTCTTTTTTTCTAAATCTTTGTTTTACAATTTTGGGAAGAAAATTGCCTGTATGTCTGCATATGTCTTGCAGTGTAAAATGATTGCAGCTCTGTTTCTACTTCTCTCAGGGCAGCCAGGTCTGCCTGTGACCGCAGATCACCACTAGGTTTTTATAGGTAACATAATGAACTTAGGGTCTGGTCCCTATGGCCAGGCTGTGTTCACTGAGTCTGCACATTGTCAATTCAGTATTTTCCTTAGTCACTGTGAAACATATGTCTGTAGACCAAACAGCATTAAAGTTTGCTTTGGGAGGTTAACAACCTTCTGGTTGGAGCTGGTATCGGGCTATTGTCTACAGAAGGACAAAACAGGCATTAGTTTCTTATTGAACACACCACACTATGTTGCTATATTTAATTATGAATGCATTCATTTTTGGGGGGTAATTGTTTTTCTTTCAAGTTGTATTGTTTAATATGAACTAATTTTAAATATAAGAACTCACCTTCGGAGAACTGCCTGTTTTAGAACTGCAGGCCACCATGGACGGCTCCATTTCAGGTGTAGAGGTGGGTCTTTGTATTTTCCAACAAGCCACTGTGCTCTCCTCTTTCACTTGTCTGCCTTTTTTATTCTGTCACACCCCAGCTGGGGCCTTTGGGCCTTAACTGTTGATCCTTTTTCCAAATATAGTGTTGGACAGCACGCATTCTTGTCCCAGCCAAGGTGTCAAGCTGCCTTATCCAGCCTATGTAGTTGTGAAAACCAAAATAAAGAATTAGCCGATATATACACACACACACACACACACACGCACATAGTGGATAACAAATATTCAGGTATGTAAAAAGTTAATATAAAAATACATTTTCAAACAAGTTAACTTTGTTTACATTCTGTGGAGTTAGAGTGCATTGGTCACAGTCCCAAAGCCAGCCCTCTGTAAAGCTCTATCCAGTAGTAGATCTTAGGAAACTGGGACTATCCCGAACTTCAAGTGAAGGTGTGCAGCGACCAATCAGAGATTAGTGGGTGTACGTAGGTGGCTTGCAGGGGGGGGGTGTTGACTCCCTGCTGTCACCTCTCGTATCAACAATAGTTACTGGAGTTGTAATTCTAGTTGTATGAGTGGAGCGGAGCCCCATAGTGGAGCTCTGCTCCTAGTGGTTTATCCCGCTGCCTAGGGAGCTTCCTCCCATTATCTTCAGTGAGACTGGGGGTCGGCAGGGCCTTAAGTCCTATGGGGCTTCACTCACAGAACTGGAGTTACAACTCCGGTAACTATGTTCTATATAGGGGAGCTCATTTGATTTACACAACATGCCTACCATTTTGAAACAAACAAGAAATTAAAATGTGCAAAACTATTTGCCACTTTTGGCAGCAATTACACCCCAAGAGACTTGTAGCTATGTCTCTATAAGCTTGGTACATCTAGCGACTGGTAATGTTGCCCATTCAAGACCAATCTGGATGGGTTCCAGTGGTATACAGCAATCTTTAAGTCATACCACAGATTCTCAATTGGATTTAGGTCCGGGCTTTGATAGGCCATTCCAAGACATTGAAATGTTTCCCCTTCAACCAGTCGAGTGTTGCTTTAGCGACATTGTCCTGCTGGAAGGTGAACCTCCATCCCAGTCTCAAATCTCATTGACTGAAACCGGTTTCCCTGTATTTAGCGCATCCAGCATTCCTTTTATTTTGATCAGTTTCCCGGCCCCTGACTATTTGAAAAATATCGCCACCACCTTGCTTCACTGTGGGGATGAGGTTGAGGGGTTGGGTTTGCGACAGTGTTTTTCGTTGATGGCCAAAAAGCTCAATCTTAGTCTCATCTGACCAGAGTACCATCTTTCATATGTTTGGGTGGTACCCCACATGTCTTTTGGCGAACACCAAATGTGTTTGCTTATTTATGGCTTTTTTCTGGCCACATACTGTAAAGCCAAGCTCTGTGGAGTGTACGCCTTTAAATTGTTCCTATGGACAGATACTCCAATCTCTGCTTTGCAGCTCCTTCAGGGTAATCTTTGGTCTCTTTGGTGGGTGGCCCTCTCTTGGCAGGTTTGTTGTGGTGCCATATTCTTAAACATTTTTAATAATGGATTTAATGGTGCTCTGTGGGATGTTCAGTTTTTTTTTTTATAACCCAACCCTGATCTGTACTTGTCTACAACTCTGTCCCTGACCTGTTTGGAGAGATTCTTGGTCTTCACGGTGCCGCTTGTTTGGTGGTGTTGCAGACTCCGGGGCCTTTGAGTGTGTGTGTGTGTGTGTGTGTGTGTGTGTGTGTGTACACTTAGGTGAACTTTTATTTAATTGTTTGCAATCTATGTGACTTCTGAGGGTAAATGGTTGCACCAGATCTTAAGGGGTGAATACATATGCACGCACCACTTTAATGTTGTAATTTTTTAATTTCAATTCAACAATTTGGACTCTTGTGTACGTCCATTACATGAAATCCAAATTATTATTATTATTATTATATTAAAATCCACTTTCATTACAGGTTGCAATGCAATAAAAAAGGAAAAACGCCAAGGGGGATGAATACTTTTGGTCCTGCATTTCTTGCCTTAATTCTAGCCTTCACATCAACAAAGCTGAGTACAGGCTGAACCAACTTAGAAGACTTTCTCAGTGTAACCCACCACACTCAGTCCATAGGCAAAGCTAATGATTTGTGGACAGAATATAGGCCTGACATTCCCTACTGACAAAGTCAAACTGAGCTCATGCATCTCTCCCTTTGCCATAAAGAGCGGACCGAATGGGAACCCAGCCCAATAGTCCCGCATCTTTACTTAACTCAAGTTCTCCCTTCAGCCACGTTGAGTACAGAAGGAGCTAGACGACATGTCCAACAGGTGACGACCATGACGCCGCTGCATAAATATCCTCTCCCCCAGTTCCTCTGAAAAGGGCCATAGACGCCACTATTCCATGAGTGGAGTGAGCTCTTACTTGCTTAGGTATTGGTGGCCCTGCCGCCTCATAAGCCGTCACCACTGTGACACACAAACAGCTGAGGCGTTGATCTAATCATCACCGTGTGCTGTACGTAACACACACCAGGCACAAGCGATGAAGTCTCTCCTCTCTGCTCTAAAGTCCATAGCTCAACGGTCGGTATGAGGTCTATGGTCTAGACCTGTATGAGGTCTTAACCTTCACTAGAGTGACTGAAGACTGGCGGATGAGCGCTGCTTGTCAAATATGAACTGTAGGAATGAGGGCACGCTTTCGACCTTTCGGGATCCACATTCTCTTTGGTACACCATTGTGAAGACACGTTCTATCTGCTACGCAAGACCTGTATGGTTCTGATTACTGAATCAGTTGGCACTCTAACTTGACCCTCTCAGGGGCAATTGCTCTATCATGCCTGCATCCTCTTTGTGGAATTGGCCATGATTGCGCAATGAACATTTGAGTAATTGCCGCGTACCACGGAGCCCGTTTGGAGATCGGGAACTATCAATATGATTGACAGCTCTCCTGTTCTCATGCGGGCTAGCAGTGATGGAAATGCGTACAGGGGAACATCTGGCCACTGGTGCGCAAAAGCATCTATCCTTAGTAGTGGTTCGTCCTGGGCTTGTAGAGAGAAATATAGGGGACATTGAACATTCACACATGAAGAGAACAGATCCCCCACTGATCTCCAGAACCATTCCCATATTTGGACAACTCTGGGGAGCAGCTGCCACTCGTCTAGGGCACCCCCTCGAGACATGAGTTCTGCGCCGACGTTCTGATAGCCTGGAATGTGTGCTGCTGTCAATGAGTGAAGGTGCTCGTGAGCCCACAGCCACAATTCCTCCGCCAACCGGTGGAGTGCAGGAGACCTGACTCCCCCTTGGCGATATATGTAGGCTACTGTAGTTCGGTTGTCCGACCAGACCTGCACGTCGTGGCCCGATAGGGTAGACATGAAGTGGGTCATAACCAGTAGAACGATCTCCAGTTCCAGAAGGTTGATGTGGCGTCCCGAGGGTGGCCACACGCCAACTACCCGAGCCTGACAAGTCCCTCCCCATCCAGTCAGACAAGTGTCTGTATACCAATTAGGAGGACCAAGGTACTCTTCATATAATTGATTAAAATGCCTTTATTAGTATGGCATGTTCAATAGAAACAGTTTTCTTTTAAACCGACACGTTTCGGCTGCATGGCCTTCGTCAGGGAGTATAAACAAAAAAAGGAATAAAAGGTCCTCTTTTTAATAGATTTTCAATTAGCCCTAATTGGAAGAGGGAGTGGTTACACAATTAATTGGACACACCTAGTAAGCAATACTATAGCTATGTTGTCATAAAAATACAACTCCAACCTAGAAGTATCAGAACACTGAAAAGTAGTTATAACCTGTCTAGGACCCCCTCCCAACTTTCACACATTAAGAACTCCAATACAGCAAATGAAAAACATCTTGTTAATCTATCAAATCAAATTTTATTTGTCACATACACATGGTTAGCAGATGTTAATGCAAGTGTTAATGCGAAATGCTTGTGCTTCTAGTTCCGACAATGCAGTGATAACCAACAAGTAATCTAACTAACAATTCCAAAACTACTGTCTTATACACAGTGTAAGGGGATAAAGAATATGTACATAAGGATATATGAATGAGTGATGGTACAGAGCAGCATACAGTAGATGGTATCGAGTACAGTATATACATATGAGATGAGTATGTAGACAAAGTAAACAAAGTGGCATAGTTAAAGTGGCTAGTGATACATGTATTACATAAGGATGCAGTCGGATGTAGAGTACAGTATATACGTATGCATATGAGATGAATAATGTAGGGTAAGTAACAATATATAAGGTAGCATTGTTTAAAGTGGCTAGTGATATATTTACATCATTTCCCATCAATTCCCATTATTAAAGTGGCTGGAGTTGGGTCAGTGTCAATGACAGTGTGTTGGCAGCAGCCACTCAATGTTAGTGGTGGCTGTTTAACAGTCTGATGGCTTTGAGATAGAAGCTGTTTTTCAGTCTCTCGGTCCCAGCTTTGATGCACCTATACTGACCTTGCCTTCTGAATGATAGCGGGGTGAACAGGCAGTGGTTCGGGTGGTTGATGTCCTTGATGATCTTTATGGCCTTCCTGTAACATCGGGTGGTGTAGGTGTCCTGGAGGGCAGGTAGTTTGCCCCCGGTAATGCGTTGTGCAGACCTCACTACCCTCTGGAGAGCCTTACGGTTGAGGGCGGAGCAGTTGCCGTACCAGGCGGTGATACAGCCCGCCAGGATGCTCTCGATTGTGCATCTGTAGAAGTTTGTGAGTGCTTTTGGTGACAAGCCGAATTTCTTCAGCCTCCTGAGGTTGAAGAGGCGCTGCTGCGCCTTCTTCACGACGCTGTCAGTGTGAGTGGACCAATTCAGTTTGTCTGTGATGTGCATGCCGAGGAACTTAAAACTTGCTACCCTCTCCACTACTGTTCCATCGATGTGGATAGGGGGGTGTTCCCTCTGCTGTTTCCTGAAGTCCACAATCATCTCCTTAGTTTTGTTAACGTCGAGTGTGAGGTTATTTTCCTGACACCACATTCCGAGGGCCCTCACCTCCTCCCTGTAGGCAGTCTCCTCGTTGTTGGTAATCAAGCCTACCACTGTTGTGTCGTCCGCAAACTTGATGATTGAGTTGGAGGCGTGCGTGGCCACGCAGTCGTGGGTGAACAGGGAGTACAGGAGAGGGCTCAGAACGCACCCTTGTGGGGCCCCCGTGTTGAGGATCAGCGGGGAGGAGATGTTGTTGCCTACCCTCACCACCTGGGGGCAGCCCGTCAGGAAGTCCAGTACCCAGTTGCACAGGGCGGGGTCGAGACCCAGGGTACTATGGTGTTGAATGCCGAGCTGTAGTCGATGAACCGTAATCTTACATAGGTATTCCTCTTGTCCAGGTGGGTTAGGGCAGTGTGCAGTGTGGTTGAGATTGCATCGTCTGTGGACCTATTTGGGCGGTAAGCAAATTGGAGTGCGTCTAGGGTGTCAGGTAGGGTGGAGGTGATATGGTCCTTGACTAGTCTCTCAAAGCACTTCATGATGACGGAAGTGAGTGCTACGGGGCGGTAGTCGTTTAGCTCAGTTACCTTAGCTTTCTTGGGAACAGGAACAATGGTGGCCCTCTTGAAGCATGTGGGAACAGCAGACTGGTATAGGGATTGATTGAATATGTCCGTAAACACACCGGCCAGCTGGTCTGTGCATGCTCTGAGGGCGCGGCTGGGGATGCCGTCTGGGCCTGCAGCCTTGCGAGGGTTAACACGTTTAAATGTCTTACTCACCTCTGCTGCAGTGAAGGAGAGACCGCATGTTTTTATTGCAGGCCGTGTCAGTGGCACTGTATTGTCCTCAGAGCGGGCAAAAAAGTTATTTAGTCTGCCTGGGAGCAAGACATCCTGGTCCGTGACTGGGCTGGTTTTCTTCTTGTAGTCCGTGATTGACTGTAGACCCTGCCACATGTCTCTTGTGTCTGAGCCATTGAATTGAGATTCCACTTTGTCTCTGTACTGACGCTTAGCTTGTTTAATCGCCTTGCGGAGGGAATAGCTGCATTGTTTATATTCGGACATGTTACCAGTCACCTTGCCCTGATTAAAAGCGGTGGTTCGCGCTTTCAGTTTCACGCGAATGCTGCCATCAATCCACGGTTTCTGGTTAGGGAATGTTTTAATCGTTGCTGTGGGAACGACATCTTCGATGCACGTTCTAATGAACTTGCACACCGAATCAGCGTATTCGTTAATATTGTTATCTGACGCAATACGAAACATATCCCAGTCCACATGATGGAAGCAGTCTTGGAGTGTGGAGTCAGCTTGGTCGGACCAGCGTTGGACAGACCTCTGCGTGGGACCCTCTTGTTTCTGTCTGTAGGCAGGGATCAACAAAATGGAGTAGTGGTCAGCTTTTCCGAAAGGGGGGCGGGGCAGGGCCTTATATGCGTCTCGGAAGTTAGAGTAACAATGATCCAAGGTTTCCACCCCTGGTTGCGCAATCGATATGCTGATAAAATTTGGAGTCTTGTTTTCAGATTAGCCTTTTTAAAATCCCCAGCTACAATGAATGCAGCCTCCGGCTAAATGGATTCCAGTTTGCAAAGAGTCAAATAAAGTTCGTTCAGAGCCATCGATGTGTCTGCTTGGGGGGGATATATACGGCTGTGATTATAATCGAAGAGAATTCTCTTGGTAGATAATGTGGTCGACATTTGATTGTGAGGAATTCTAAATCAGGTGAACAGAAGGATTTGAGTTCCTGTAAGTTTCTTTCATCACACCATGTCTCGTTAGCCATAAGGCATACGCCCCCGCCCCTCTTCTTACCAGAAAGATGTTTGTTTCCGTCGGCGCAATGCGTGGAGAAACCCGCTGGCTGCACCGCCTCCGATAGTCTCTCCAGTGAGCCATGTTTCCGTGAAGCAAAGAACGTTAGTCTCTGATCTCCCTCTGGAATGCTACCCTTGCTCAGATTTCATCAACCTTGTTGTCAAGAGACTGGACATTGGCGAGAAGAATGCTAGGGAGTGGTGCACGATGTGCCCGTCTCCGGAGTCTGACCAGAAGACCGCCTCGTTTCCGGAGTCGTTTTTTTTGGGTCGCTGCCATTGATCAAATCAAAATCAAATCAAATTTATTTATATAGCCCTTCGTACATCAGCTGATATCTCAAAGTGCTGTACAGAAACCCAGCCTAAAACCCCAAACAGCAAACAATGCAGGTGTAAAAGCACGGTGGCTAGGAAAAACTCCCTAGAAAGGCCAAAACCTAGGAAGAAACCTAGAGAGGAACCGGGCTATGTGGGGTGGCCAGTCCTCTTCTGGCTGTGCCGGGTAGAGATTATAACAGAAAATGACCAAGATGTTCAAATGTTCATAAATGACCAGCATGGTCAAATAATAATAAGGCAGAACAGTTGAAACTGGAGCAGCAGCACAGTCAGGTGGACTGGGGACAGCAAGGAGCCATCATGTCAGGTAGTCCTGGGGCACGGTCCTAGGGCTCAGGTCCTCCGAGAGAGAGAAAGAAAGAGAGAATTAGAGAGAGCATATGTGGGGTGGCCAGTCCTCTTCTGGCTGTGCCGGGTGGAGATTATAACAGAACGTGGCCAAGATGTTCAAATGTTCATAAATGACCAGCATGGTTGAATAATAGCAAGGCAGAACAGTTGAAACTGGAGCAGGAGCATGGCCAGGTGGACTGGGGACAGCAAGGAGTCCTCATGTCAGGTAGTCCTGGGACATGGTCCTAGGGCCCAGGCCAGTTGAAACTGGAGCAGCAGCATGGCCAGGTGGACTGGGGACAGCAAGGAGTCATCATGTCAGGTAGTCCTGGGGCATGGTTCTAGGGCTCAGGTCCTCCGAGAGAGAGAAAGAAGGAGAGAAGGAGAGAATTAGAGAACGCACACTTAGATTTACACAGGACACCGAATAGGACAGGAGAAGTACTCCAGATAAACAAACTGACCCTAGCCCCCCGACACATAAACTACTGCAGCATAAATACTGGAGGCTGAGACAGGAGGGGTCAGGAGACACTGTGGCCCCATCCGAGGACACCCCCGGACAGGGCCAAACAGGAAGGATATAACCCCACCCACTTTGCCAAAGCACAGCCCCCACACCACTGATCATTTGTGTGATTTTGTTGTCAGCACATTCCACTATGTAAAGAAAAAAGTATTTAATTAGGATGTGTTATTTTAGTGTTCCCTTTATTTTTTTTGAGCAGTGTATTTTGCCTCAAACATCCGGTGATTTTGCAGAGAGCCACATCAATTTACAGAAATACTCATAATAAACATTGATAAAAGATACAAGTATTATACATGGAACTTATCCTTAACCTCACGGGTAGAGGACGCAAATGCATTTTGCCCCCCAGGATAGGGAGGAGGATCGTGAGAGAAGCAACAAAATTCCCAAGAATCACTGAATGAATTGCAGGCCTTGGTGGCGGGGTCATCGGGTTTAAAAAAATAAAAAAATAAAAAACACCATCAGATGCCACCTCCACAACCACAGGCTCTTTGGAAGGGTTGCCAGAAGAAAGCCCTTAATGACCCCATGACACAGATGCAAGTGTAACAGTATAATTTTTTTAACCGTCCCCTCGCCCATACCCTGGCGCGAACCAGGGACCTTCTGCACACATCAACAACATTCACCCTCGAAGCATCGTCACCCATTGCTCCACAAGAGCCGCGGCACTTGCAGTGCAAGGGGAACAACTACTTCAAGGTCTCAGAGCAAGTGACGTAACCGATTGAAACGCTATTTAGCGCACACCGCTAACTAAGCTAGCCGTTTCACATCCGTTACACAAGCTCTTGGAGTTTGCCAAACATCATTTAAATTATGACTGGAAGAAGGTGCTCTGGTCAGATACAGCATTGGCATGTATGGACCAAAAAGCTCTATTTTTGTCTCATCAGACCACATGACCTTCTCCCATTCCTCCTCTGGATCATCCAGATGGTCATTGGCAAACTTCAGACGGGCCTGGACATGCGCTGCCGGATTTTAATCCATGACGACGTAGTGTGTTACTAATGGTTTTCTTTGAGACTGTGGTCCCATCTCTTCAGGTCATTGACCAGGTCCTGCCGTGTAGTTCTGGGCTGATCCCTCATCTTCCATTATATACCAAAGAAGTGCCTGTTGCACAATGAGACAGATATTTCACCAGATGTATAAATGTGGCATTTCCACTCACTACGAAATATGGTGATGAGAGGAAGCCCAGTGGCCGGCAAGGGGAGAAGATGGAGCAAGATCAATTGACAGACATTTGGTCTCCATACAGTTCTGTTTCCAAAACTATAATGTAACAGAGTGGACTACCCTTTGACAAAGTCTTTAAAAAATTATGTTTGGGATTGCAAGGGCAAGTAGGTGTTCCCTAATGTAAATATGCAAATAAATGCTAGAGCGGCCAATTGGATCTCACTACCTCGGTTGGCTCTGCCCACCTTGTTTGTTCTGCTCCCAATGGAAACGACATGCTCTGGTCAATCTTGAGGTAGTTTTGCAAATCTTTGCCTCAAGTCTGCCAGAAAAGTATAAGAAGTACACCCTCCAGCCCAGTAGGTGGCTGTGATCAGAGGAAGAGAGGCCCAACTCGGCCTCCATCCAGCAAGTGGCGTTTTTCGTTGTGTTGTCAAACAAGGAGGTCAATGAGTGTCGAATTTGAGCAACAAAAACATGAATTGCTTATTTGGTACGTGAGGTTTATTTAATCGAATATACATTTCTTAATGCTTAAATTGTTATGAGTGTACTGATATAATTAGGACACCTTGACATCCTGGTAACGATGAGAAAAACACACATCAGCATTGTCTCGAGATGGCTATGGATTAGATGAGGCTAGTAGGATTGCATCTCTCCCTTAAATACATGTGGTTGACGTTAATAATCCTCGAATATTCAAAAGAGGGTGACAACAATAAGAGATCCACCAATCCAAATAAAGGATAGGCGGGAGCTAGACAGCCCACTGGGCAACGACTCCCATTGTTAGGGCGGATATACATGCACATCTTGTCAGTATTTCCACAATCTTTGCTGTAAATGAACCAAATGTTGGCATTAGCCGTCAACAGAAGAAGACCAAAAAAAGTTGCATGCTGGGAAGATGGCCGACACCAGTGCGGCTAGTGAAGAATGAGAGGACGAGAAACCGAATACAGTTCTTGCGGCAAATGTCATCAATCGTTTTAAAACGATTTCCGGTGTAGGTGCGTCCGAGCTACCAGGGAAAATAATATATTGTGTCAGTGTGAATAAGTCAAACGCATTGTCAATAACACCAACCCATATCCGCTCCTGGATAGAGAGGACAGAGCGAGGCGAATTAAAACCTAGGTCAAGACAGTTTGCAAAAAAAAAAACTGTCATTGCAATGGACGTCCATGACCAAAGAAATACAGTATTCCACGATGAACTAGCTAATTAAATGTGGTAAATTAGTTCAAATGCTCAACCGATACAGTGAACGTTTTAATTGACGGGCTTGGCTGTCACTCCTATGTTTCGCTTAACTTCTTGGGAGTGTCACGGTCAGATGACAGACTGACTGTCATTGCTCCCAGTGAGATACTCAACGGCAACACCCATCTGGATATTCCTCTTGCGTTGACAAACATGTAAGTACATGTTCGTGATTGTCATTGTAGCTAACTTGTTTACCATATTAAATCCCATTGCTTTAAAAAAAAAATATGATGGTTAGGTTAGCAGGGCCAGCTGACGCCTTTGTAGCAGTCCTAGTTTAACTATCCTTACTATCTGAAATGTCCCCCGGCCTTTAGACACTTGTTGCCAATGGCAGATTTTCCCTGCTAGTAGTAGTAGTAGTAGTTAGTGTTGCAAATATCAGTGGAAATGTTATGTAGCTAAACTAAATTTGAATGATTTACACATTTCACTGGTGCAACCCGTTGTAGTCGCCGCATGTGATAAAATGCTATTTGACTTTTGATTTGTTAGATTTGCAGCCTTAGACATTTAAAGTCCTACTGCTAACTAGTTAGCTACATATACAGTAGCTAACTAGTTGACTAGATATCCAACGCTTAGATTTTTTTTTTGCGGACATTTATGCTTTGATTTCTGGATTGGGTTTTTGTTTTCAGGATAGCTCAACTAACAATGGCATTAGTAGTTAGTTGAGGAAAATCGTCAAAGGTTGAGTGGGAACATTCCTTATGCTGTAGGGCAAATTTGGTTAGTTACCTGTTCAAATTGACTTCAGGGGAGGTTGGGTATACGAATGGGACTTATTTTTTTTTTACTGACTCAGTATGTGTACTCAACTAACATTACCGCAATGTAACTGAATACTCTATTCTAGGCCCAACTAAAGAGACTGCCCTGTCAACATGTTTAATGATCAGCTATAAAAATCTGTGTATTTGGATGTGGCATACTCGTAGGATTAAGGCTACCTCCAGAAATATTAGAAGTAGTATTTGCCTATGACAGATTATAAAACGGACAGTTTGTCTCGTTGACCAATGAGTAAACACAAGACTGCTGAACAGCTAATCAAATGGCTACCTTGACTTGTTGACCCACCCCCTCTGTTTTTACACTGCTGCTACTCGCTGTTTATTTATGCATATATCACTTTACCTACTTGTACATATTACCTCAACTAACCTATATCCCCTTACATTGACTTGGTACTATTCAGCCTTGTTAGTTAAGGGCTTATAAAGTAAGCATTTCACGGTAAGGTCTACATCTGATGTATTCAGCGCATGTGACAAATACAATTGAGATTATTGATCGTGGCCTACATTTTCACGCTACAAAACATTTAACAAACATGTCTAGTTGGTGTGGTGGTTACACCAATCAGGTGTACACTAACACATTTTCAGAATGGTTCTTGAGGTCTCCCCTCCCTCATCCCCATTCCTTGTTTTAGAGGGATTCACCCTCTCCCCCTCTAGCTGCAGGCTACCTGTGACCTGTTGAGTGCAGAGTCTGCAGACTAGTCTATGGTCGATAGAATTAGTCTCTTAGCCCACAGCCTAGTCATTCACTGTCTGAGTTGGACGGTTTATCGTTGTACTCCCATGTGTGCATCCCAAATGGCACCCTATTCTGTGTTTCCCTGGTCAAAAGAAGTACACTACATAAAGAAAAGGGGAGCAATTTGGGACAAATCCCATAACTCACCTCATTTTGTCAGTGAAGCTTCCCATATATCAGACTAAACTCAGTCTGACCTCATTATTGCAATGGAAAAATGGTAGATGTTACAGGTTTAGTTTTTTCTGTTTATGTTGAGGTTGGACCTTTATCATGTATAGCACATGGGCAGTCATCTCGTTAGTCAGTATGTGTTACACCTGTGCTGGCTTGTCCATCTCATTAGTCGGAAGGTGTTTCACCTGAGCTGGCCCAGGTGCTATTTAAGTGACTGGCCAAGTGCTCCAGTTGTCTTGAGAGGTGTGGAGGGTCAACACCTTTTAGTTGTTGTGCCCTATTTGAGTTCTGGAAAACAACATTCCTTTGTCTGCTTATCCCTGTTTTTGTTTTGCTCAACTTTTAGATTTTCTTCCTGTCTAAGTTTGGTGTGTTTTCTTTCGTTTGCCTCTTGGGAAAATTTTGTGGATGTCTTTTCAAATCAAATTGGTCACATAGCCATATTTATCAGCTGTTATTACGGGTGTAGCGAAATCTAACAATTTACAACAATACACACTAGGGATGCACGATATATCGGTTAACATATTGGAATCGGCCGAAATAAGCTAAAAAAAAAATGGCAACATCGGTATCAGCCGATGTCTAGTTTAACGCCCCGATGTGCAAAACCGATGTTAAGGCTGACGTGCATACCTATATAACGTTATATAATGACACCATGTAACATTTTGCTCTATACGTGCAACAGCGTTCTCAAACTAGCCCCCAATGTCTGCTGTGTGGATCGAGCTGTCATTTTTGAAAGAGTAACAATATTTCAACGAGACAACTCAAAGGTGAAATCCATTTTAACGCCAAGATAATGGAATTCATTGCCCTTGACAATCAACTGTTCTCTGTTGTGGGTGACGTTGGCTTTCGCTTGACTGGTCGAGCACCGGTTAACATGACCAAGTGTGTTATTTTTCAGATGTTTCCCTAACATAGTTGCATAGTAATAGCGTCACTGCTATTAGCTTCACGACAAACGTACTATGGAACGCCGTTTTGTCTATGCATGCATTTACAGTAACACTGTCAAAGTTGTACAAGAAAGTCTGCAAACACCGGCCACGAACGATGTGTTTACAATATTGTTTAAAATATTACCGCATCGGTAATAAAGCATCATTTGTTTGACCGCAACTTCTGGGGTAGCTAGCTTTAGCATCAATACAACCAGCCTGAAAACAATGACCAGTAAACCTGCAGTCATTTTCATTGTCTTTAGCAATGATTTAATAATCCTTGTAAGTATTAGCTAAGTTGCCACTTGTTGTTCGCCTATTGAAATTTAACTTCAGTTCATGAATATAGCCAGTCAGCAACTTAACCCTGTTTGTTGCCCAAACGTTATAAGCAGCCAGCTAGCTTCATCTGGCTCGTGAGGCTCAACTGTAAAACGGTATGTACACATTATTAAAGTGACCAGTGATTCCATAGCTGTGTTCAAATACCCATACTAACATGTAGAATAAAAGAGGAAGGGAAGCGTTGCTAAGGGACACAATAGTAGATTTTGGTAGACAGAAGGGGCTCTTTTTTTTTTTTTAAGGGGTAAATTGGTTATCAAAAAGAGGGACCAAGGCACTCTTCGTATAATACATTTAAATGCCTTTATTTCTATGGCATGTTCATTGGACATTTTTTTTCATTGAACATGCCACACAAAGTCATTTTTATTTATTATATGAAGTGCCTTGGGCCACCTTTCTTTTTGATAACCCATACTGTATACTACATACTTAATGAGTGTATATACTGTTAGTTCATTTTAGTAAACTGTAAACGAACGGTATCATTTTATTTGCGCGTACCAGAGCTTTACCTGTCTACTGGAAGTTGATCTTATTGCTATGCAACCTCTTGCTAGTTTGTTAGCATAACAAATGACTAGCTACACATTTGACGATTTTCGTTGTGTTCGTAAATTCTGATTGCTTCGCTCTCGGCGAGTTCAGAACACACTCTGGCTGAGGAGTAGGGTTGAGCCGAGCGTTCTGACCTTACAACAGCTTGGGTGCTTGACTGCTAACGTCGGCTAGTTACTTCTGGACACATGAGAGAACACCTCACTCTGACCATTTTACTCAACCTAGCAGAGCTGGTTAGGCTGTTTTTATGTTATTCAGATCGTTGGTGACTAACTGTGCTGCTGGCAACAATTTAATGAAGTCTTTTGGGGGGGGGGGGGAGTATACTGACACAGGCCATATTCAACAGGTGTTGAGCGTTTGTAAATTCACAAGTTACTCTGCACTCTGAAATAGAAGTAGTTAGCCAGAATTAACAATGTCCATTTGAGAACGCACTAAGAATGACGTGAATAATCAAGTCGAGAGAATTCTCTTGGGGAGGTCATACGGTCGGCATTTGATTGTGAGGTATTCTAGGTCGTGTGAACAAAAGGTCTTTAGTTCCTGTACATTATCACATTCACACCATGAGTAGTTAATCATGAAACATACACCATTCTTCTTCTTCTTCTTCCTGGAGAGTTCTTTATTCCTGTCTGCACTATTTACTGAACCCAGCTGGTTGCATGGCCGGGGACAGTATATCCAGAGAGAGCCACGATTCCGTGAAACAGTGAATGTTACTGTCCCTGATGTCTCTGTGGAAGGAGATCCTTACCCTGAGCTCTACTTTAATGTCCAGGGACGGAACGTTTGCGAGTAAATTACTCGGAAGCGGTGGATGTTGTGCACGCCTCCTGAGATGGACTAGATGTCCACTCCGATTACCTCTTCTCCGCTGGCGGTGTGTTGGAGCAGCCTCTGGGTTAAGTTCAATTGCCCTGCGGGGGGTACGAACAAAGGATCTAATTCAGTTCCACTTGTTGCTTTCGGTGGACACCCCCATGAGTGTCTCAGAACCCCTCCTAAAAACCCACCCGTTTTGGTATGAATTTTGCTATGAATCCATCCTGACACGCTCAACTGAGTTTGATCTTGGTATGAACAGCCTTCAAGGAAGGTTTTCATCTCAATGTAGCAGATTTGTTTTTATTAATGTCTATTTTCTTGTTTCCTGTGCTGTGTTTGAATCATTTACTTGATGTCACTGTACTGCTTTGCACTTAGGTGTGTGTGTGTGTGTGTGTGTGTGTGTGTGTGTGTGTGTGTGTGTGTGTGTGTGTGTGTGTGTGTGTGTGTGTGTGTGTGTGTGTGTGTGTGTGTGTGTGTGTGTGTGTGTGTGTGTGTGTGTGTGTGTGTGTGTGTGTGTGTGTGTGTGTGTGTTTGGCACAATGGGAATCTCCAGGGATTCTAACACAGATTCTCATTTGGAATGTGTGTTTTGTTTAGTAAATTCTTTCCCTTTTCACCCCTTCCTCTCTCCCTGTAGGTGTAGTCTGCAGTGCCTCAGCGGTGTACTAGCCTGTGTAGTATGCTGTGGCTGTCCTCCAGCCCAGGCCTCCTGAGCTGCGAAAGCATAATCCCTTCGCCCCTCTGCCAGCGACACGCCTGCCGCCTTCGCGCCCTCGCTCTCGCCCTCGCCGGCATGTACACTACCCGCCTGTACAGTGCAGTAGGTGGTGGTGGAGGAGGAAAGCCTGGACGCCGGCCGGGCCTGGGGGGTGGAGGTCTGCCCATGCTGGAGAACCACCCCCACACCACCCTCTCCCACCACACCAACATCCCCACCACGTGCCTCCTCCACCTCCCAGCTACCCGCCCATCTACCAGGGGCGCCCTGACCCTCACCGGGGGCCCCACTTTCACAGTCACCACCACCACCAACACTACCATCCCCACCCACACATGGCCCCTCTGCCTCCACCCATCCCCCCGCATCCCCACTACCAGACACACGCCCACCTGCACCACCACGGCACTGTTGGCGCCGCCGGCAACAACAAGAAGAAGACGTGGAACTTCATCCACGAGAAGATGAGCTACGACACCTTCTTCACCATGAAGAGGCTGATTGAACGCTCGCGGAGAGCGGACGAGGTGCTGCGCTGGGTGACGCAGAACCCAGGCAAGATTTCACACAACCATTACCCCATCGCACTGCAGAAGATCGGCCAACTTCTACAGGCTGGGGAGGAGGAGGAGGAGGAGGGGCGGCGGAGGTGGCTCGGATGCAGCCCTGGTTCCCTCTCCCGGAGTCTGTGGAGGAGAAAGAGTGGAGAATGAAGGTCGACAGATCTTGGAGCACCAGGACTTCCAGACGCTGTGCGACTCCATTGTGAGGGACTGTGCCAAGTTTGACAACTTCAGCATTGTCAACTGCCTGTACGCTGTGGCAGCATTAGGTGAGTCTAGGTGATCTGTGGCAGCATTAGGTGAGACTAGGTGATCTGTGGCAGCATTAGGTGAGACTAGGTGATCTGTGGCAGCATTAGGTGAGACTAGGTGATCTGTGGCAGCATTAGGTGAGACTAGGTGATCTGTGGCAGCATTAGGTGAGTCTAGGTGATATGTGGCTGCACTAGGTGATCTGTGGCTGAGCTAGGTGAGACTAGGTGATCTGTGGCTGCACTAGGTGATCTGTGGCTGAGCTAGGTGAGTCTAGGTGATATGTGGCTGCACTAGGTGAGTCTAGGTGATATGTGGCTGCACTAAGTGATCTGTGGCTGCGCTAGGTGAGTCTAGGTGATCTGTGGCAGCATTAGGTGAGTCTAGGTGATCTGTGACAGCATTAGGTGAGACTAGGTGATATGTGGCTGAGCTAGGTGAGTCTAGGTGATCTGTGGCAGCATTAGGTGAGACTAGGTGATATGTGGCAGCATTAGGTGAGACTAGGTGATCTGTGGCAGCATTAGGTGAGACTAGGTGATCTGTGGCAGCATTAGGTGAGACTAGGTGATATGTGGCAGCATTAGGTGAGACTAGGTGATCTGTGGCAGCATTAGGTGAGACTAGGTGATCTGTGGCAGCATTAGGTGAGACTAGGTGATATGTGGCTGAGCTAGGTGAGTCTCGGTGATCTGTGGCAGCGTTAGGTGATATGTGGCAGCATTAGGTGAGACTAGGTGATCTGTGGCAGCATTAGGTGAGACTAGGTGATCTGTGGCAGCGTTAGGTGAGACTGGGTGATCTGTGGCAGCGTTAGGTGAGACTGGGTGATATGTGGCAGCGTTAGGTGAGACTAGGTGATATGTGGCAGCATTAGGTGAGACTAGGTGATATGTGGCAGCATTAGGTGATATGTGGCAGCATTAGGTGATATGTGGCAGCATTAGGTGATATGTGGCAGCATTAGGTGATATGTGGCAGCATTAGGTGATATGTGGCAGCATTAGGTGATATGTGGCAGCATTAGGTGAGACTAGGTGATATGTGGCAGCATTGGTTGAGACTAGGTGATATGTGGCTGCACTAGGTGATCTGTGGCTGCGCTAGGTGAGTCTAGGTGATCTGTGGCTGCGCTAGGTGATCTGTGGCTGCGCTAGGTGATCTGTGGCTGCGCTAGGTGATCTGTGGCTGCGCTAGGTGATCTGTGGCTGCGCTAGGTGATCTGTGGCTGCACTAGGTGATCTGTGGCTGCGCTAGGTGATCTGTGGCTGCACTAGGTGATATGTGGCTGCGCTAGGTGATATGTGGCTGCACTAGGTGATATGTGGCTGCACTAGGTGATATGTGGCTGCACTAGGTGAGTCTAGGTGATATGTGGCTGCACTAGGTGATCTGTGGCTGCGCTAGGTTAGTCTAGGTGATCGCATGGAGGCAGCTCTGTTTCCCATACTTGGATTGGTTGGGAGTGTGAAAGCGATCTTTTTTCATATTGCTAGTGTATGATCAGCAGGTGTTTTTAGTACAATGTATTTTATATTATGTAGGATATGTGAACATTGTGAAATGGCATCTACTACTTTATACGTGTATTCACTTGCTGTGGACTATAGATATGAAAATAATTTGTTTACATATAAAAAACTTGAATGCACTTGTCTGGACTATGGTCCTTCTGAGCTCAGTTGGTAGAGTTGGTAAATGGCGCTCTACTACTTTTCGATCCCGTGACCACCCATGCGTAGAATGTATGCACAATGACTTGTTTACATAAAAAAATTGCATATATTATTATTATATTATATAAACGGACTTACATTGCTTGAAAAATAAATAAATAAATTAAGTCAAATAAACCCTAAACCTCCCGCCTCCTCCCCCAGGCCTTCCCAGCGACTCGCGGGTAGTGCAGGTGCTGGAGGCTGAGTCCCAATCACGACTGGGCCAGTTTAACCAGAAGGACGTGTCCATGGTGTTCAGCTCCAGCATGAAGCTGCACCCCAGCAGCCAGCACCCGCTCACCGAGGCCTGCCTGGCGGGCTTGGAGAAGAACCTGGAGCGGGAGCGTCACCCGCAGACCCTCTTCCTGCTGCTCTCCTACTACCGCCTCAAGTGGCGCTCGCTGCAATCCAGCGACGCTGCAACGGCTGAGATCGTGGCCAATACACCACCCAACCCGGAACAGCTCCTGGCCAACAGGTAGGGTTGGGATGACTGTTGATTTCCCATTCATGGTAAAAAAGACAAATGTTTTCTTGTTTGTAAGAGGCCATCCAAGTAGAGGAAATGTGAGTTATGCAGTACGACTAGGTCACTATCGATAGTCATAAATGGAGGAAATGTTTTCAAAAAATAACATTTGTATTCTTATTGCACATGCCTTACAGAGCTACTACCTCTGTTTTTAAAACCTTTTATCCCATTTTTGTTTACTGAACACAATCTAGGTGTGATCTGTTCCTGAGTGTAATTTTAAATGTCAGTTATTGTGATGAAAGCAGTTATGGCGATACTTAGTACACTGAACAAAAATATAAATGCAACGATTTCAAAGAATTGAGTGAGTTACATTTCATTAAGGAAATCAGTCAATTGAAAATACATTTTATTAGGCCCTATGGATTTCACATAACTGGGAATACAGATATTAATCTGTTGGTCGCAGATACCTTTAAAAAAAAAAAAAAAAAAGTAGGGGTGTGGAGCAAAAAAACAGTCAATATCTGGTGTGACCAACATTTACCTCATGCAGTGTGACACATCTCATTCTCATGCTGTTGATTGTGGCCTGTGGAATGTTGTCCCGATCCTCTTTAATGACTGCGAAGTAGCGGGAACTGGAACACGCTGTCGATCAAGAGCATCCAAAACATGCTCAATGTTGTGACATGTCTGAGTGTGCAGGCCATGGAAAAACTGGGACTTTTTCAGCCTCAAGGAATTGGGTATAGATCTTTGCGACATGGGGCTGTGCATTATCATGCTGAAAAGTGACTTGATAAAGCCGAATTAATGAGGCCCATTGTCGTGCCAATCTCGTCAAAATATCAGCCCATTCAAATTGCCAACGATAAAATGTAATTTGTTCATTGTCTGTAGTTTATGCCTGCCCATATCATAACCCCACCGCCACCATGGAGCACTCTGTTCACAACGTTGACATCAGAAGACCACTTGCCCACACCACACGTCTGTCCGGTACAATTGAAACCAGGGTTCATCTGTGAAGAACATATTTCTCCAGCGTGCCAGTGGTCATCAAAGGTGAGCATTTGCCCACTGAAGTTCGCTACGACGCCTGCAGGTCAAGACTCTGGTGAGGACGACGTGCACGCAGATGAGCTTTCCTGAGACGGTTTCTGACGCTTTGTGCAGAACCTCTTCAGTTGTGCAAAACCCACAGTTTCATCAGTTCCTGTGTGCAGTTGTGAAGCCGGTTTGACGTACTGCCAAGTTCTCAAACTACAGTGCCTTCGGAAAGTATTCAGACCACAACGCTTTTCCCACATTTTGTTACGTTTCGTCTCAAATTGATTACATCGTTTTTTTCCTCATCAATCTACACACAATACCCCATAATGACGAAGCAAAAACTTTTATTTTTTTTGACGTTTGTTAATTTTTTACAAATCATAAACTGATATCACATTTACACAAGTATTCAGACCTTTTACTCAGTACTTTGTTGAAGCACCTTTGGCAGCGATTACAGCCTTGCGTCTTCTTGGGTATGACGTGCCAAGCCTGTAGCACCTGTATTTGGGAAGTTTCTCCTATTCTTCTCTGCAGATCCTCAATCTCTGTCAGGTTGGATGGGGAGTGTCGCTGCACAGCTATTTTCAGGTCTCCAGAGATGTTCGATTGGGTTCAAGTCCGGGTTCTGGCTGGGCCACTCAAGAACATTCAGAGAGTTGTCCCAAAGCCACTCCTGCATTGTCTTGACTGTGTGGAGCAGGTTTCCATCTAGGATCTCTGTACTTTGCTCCGTTCATCTTTGCCTCGATCCTGACATCTCCCAGTCCCTGCCACTGAAAAACATCCCCACAGCATGTTACTGCCACCACCATGCTTCACGGTAGGGATCTTGCCAGGTTTCCTCCAGACGTGACGCTTGGCATTCAGGCTAATGCATTCCATCTTGGTTTCATCAGACCAGAGAATTTGGTTTCTCATGGTCTGATAGTCTTTAGGTGCCTTTTGGTGAACTCAAAGTGGACTGTCATGTGCCTTGGGCAAATGAGAAATGCTCACAGGGACATGAACACATTTGTGCCAATAAATGTAGAGAAATTAGCTTTCTGTGCGTATGTAAAATTTCAGGGATCTTGTATTTCAGCTCATGAAACATGGGACCAACACTTTACATGTTGCATTTATATTTTTGTTTAGTATAATTAGTATCACGATACTTGGTAATATCGCGATAATGGATGTTATCATGATACCAAATTCCACCATTGTCCCGCACAACCTACCAACAGGAAGATCCTCCGATTGGTCAAGCACACACTGGCTAGCGTAAGTGGAGTGCGCGACCAGGAGATGGCGCTGCTGGACGAGATGCTGGCTACTTGCGTACGCGAGGCTAGTAACAAGAGCCTGGAGATCATCTTCAGCTCCCACCTATTCTACCAGAACAGACAGGAGAGGTTTGTGTGCAGCCTGGCTGGTGAGTTTTCCTCTCCTCTGCTCTTCTGCCATTCTCTGACAGCTGTTTTAATCTGTGGATTTCTCCATCTTTCTATCATTCCCAAGATAACCTGGTCTTTTCCTAATAGAGGAGCTGCCTAAAAAAGTGGACAGCATAACCCCATACACCATGGCCCTCATTGCCAAATACATCGCCCGCCACCGGATCAGAGAGACTCGACTCCTCGACACCATCGCTGATTTCCTGGTCAAGAAGGGAGAATACCTGGATAGCAAGGTAAGGTGTCCCACTCATCTACAAAATCTCTGCCTTATGTTTAAACAGTTGTTGAGCGACTCGGGTACACTGTTTTTTTGGTTATTATTGGGCTGTAATGAGGGCTATTACACCTGAAATAAAGTGTTGTTTATTTACACACGTTATGGGTTCTTATACCATGGCATTGTTGAATTCTTGTTTCTGATTGGTTTGAAAGGCATTCTAGAGTGTAAAGGGTGGCCACTACTCCATAGTAGAAGCTGGCAATAACCAGGTTTCCATCCAACCTTTTTTATGCGAGTAAAGTACATGTTGGATAAAAAAATTTCACTAAAGACCTGATTTGAAACAAAACAAAATACGGTGGTCTTTTTGTGTCGATAAAATTAATTGCGGTGTAAACTGTATGCACAAATATTGATATACTACCAGCATATCGAAGTCAACTTGGGAGTTATGTGGTGATATGCTGTGTGGCCCTCCCCCTACGACTTGGGAAAGCATGCAGTTAGCTAGCTGTAGCCTATGCTTCTTGTACTAGATTTATTATCTGATCCTTTGATTGGGTGGACATGTAAGTTCATGATGCAAGAGCTCTGATAAGGTTGGAGGTCGTCCTCCGGAAGTTGTCATAATTACTGTGTAAGTCTATGGAAGGGGGTGAGAACCATGAGCCTCCAAGGTTTTGTATTGTAGTCTGTGTACCCAGAGGAGGACGGAAGCTAGCTGTTCTCGGGCTGCACCATGGTGCTACCCCACAGAGTGCTGTTGAGGCTACTGTAGACATTCATTGCAAAACAGTGTGTTTTAATAAATTATTGGGTGACGTGAATGTATTTAGTATAGTTTTATCTAAACTTTCACTATGTTTCTGAGGTTCACTGAGGAGGATGGTCCTCCCTTTCCTCCTCCGAGGATCCTCCACTGGTACAAAGACCAGAGTGGGCACATAATTTTTTAAATTTCACCTGACCTTTAACTAGGCAAGTCAGTTAAGAACCTATTCTTATTTACAATGACTGCCTACAAAAAGGCAAAAGGAATCCTGCAGGGATGGGGGCTGATATTAAAAATAAATCAAATAAAAATATAGGACAAAACACATCACGACAAGAGAGACGACACAACACTACATAGAGAGAGACCTAAGACGACAACACAGCATGGTAGCGACACATGACAACACAGCACGGTAGCGACACATGACAACACAGCACGGTAGCGACGACACATGACAACACAGCACGGTAGCGACGACACATGACAACACAGCACGGTAGCGACGACACATGACAACACAGCACGGTAGCGACGACACATGACAACACAGCACGGTAGCGACGACACATGACAACACAGCACGGTAGCGACGACACATGACAACACAGCACGGTAGCGACGACACATGACAACACAGCACGGTAGCGACGACGCATGACAACACAGCACGGTAGCGACGACGCATGACAACACAGCACGGGAGCGACGACACATGACAACACAGCACGGGAGCGACGACACATGACAACACAGCACGGGAGCGACGACACACGTGGTCCTTCTGTAGCTCAGTGGTACATGGCGCTTGTACACAGCAGGGTAGTGGGTTCGATCCCCGGGACCACCCATGAGAATGTATGCACACATGACTGTAAGTCGCTTTAGATAAAAGCGTCTGCTAAATGGCATATATTACATGACAACACAGCACAACAGAGCACGGCAGCAGCACAAACGGGTACATTGTTGGGCACAGACAACAATACATCACGCAAAGCAGCCACAACTGTCAGTAAGAGTGTCCATGATTGAGTCTTTAAAATGTATAAGGCAGCATTTTTTGGGGGGTGACAAAACAATCAGTAGAGTTGAAAATGTGACAGAAACCCCCCAGCAGGTGGGAATTTAAAAAAGTCACGCACAGCTTTTTATCTGCATGAAGTAAATTGTGGAAACGCATCTCTGGTGGGAAAATGCAGTTGATATGGGTTTGATTGAAGCAGTTATTGCGCGCGATACTTAGTAGTTAGTATCATAATGCTTGGTAATATCACAATAATGGGTTTCTCTCTTTTTTTTTTTTTTTTTTTTCTTTTTTTTTCTTCTCCACAAGGTAATCCAAAAGCTTGTGTTCCCCTTCAGCCGGATGAGCTACCGGCCGTCCAACGAGGTCCAGTTCTTCTCCAAGTTGGAAGTGGTGCTGGAACTAAAGGCCCTGAGCTCCCCGCTAGCCACAGTCAACATCCTCATGTCCCTGTTCCAGCTGGGCCACTTCCCTGGCCTGGTGCTGCACAAGGTCTTCTCCACCGCCTTCATCAGCAACGTCACCAGTAAGTGGGGAGACGCACACAGCGGTCAAGCAACATCAAAGAGCAGCTATGTTTAATTAGTTTTCTTCGACTGGCCCCTTTCAGTAGACACAATTAAACTGTTAAAATTAAACAATTAAAATCAATCTCAAGCCAAATAAATAACTAAGGAGTATGTTTACATACGTTCAATAATACGATTATTTTGAATATTCAGATTAAGATAATTAATAGTTTGATTTAAAATGTTTTCATGCTTTTCAAGAACTTTTTCCCTAAAAGTTTCCATGGACCCATCTGAGATCAGGCTACCCTAATGGCACTCTGATAAATGCAGAAAATCACCAATCAAAATAAACCTTTGGGAAGTATATTTGGTTATGAGTTGGGACACAGCATTTGTATGTGAACTATTTCTAATGTGCAAACTTTGACATTTTCCATACTCTCTCCACTAGCGCAAAAGATGGAGCCTCGTGCTGGTCCCGCTAGCTTATGAACAGAACAAATGCACAGCTGGTACTCTGATTTTAAATATATATATATATATTTTTTAACAATAATTCAACAACAAAAAATCCAACATCTAGGTGTCTTACTTCGATTATGACCGTACGCCGATTTAAGATAAGCAGAGTACTGTTTACATGACTAATTAAAGAACAGTCTGGCCTTAATGGCTATGTACTCTTAGAATCTCCACCCCTCAGAGCCTGAGTCTTCTAGGTTTCTTCCTTTCTAGGGAGTTTTTTTCCCCCTAGCCACAATGCTTCTACATCTGCTTTGCTTACTGTTTGGGTTTTTAGGCTGGGTTTCTGTATATCACTTTGTGACATCTGCTGATATAAATGTATGTATAGAGTGCCGTCGGATAGTATTCAAACCCCTTGACGTTACAGCCTAAAATGGATTGAATAAAAACAATTCCTCAGCAATCAACACACATAATACCCCATTTTTTTTATTTTGAAAAAAAAATGAACATACCTTATTTACATAAGTAGTGCTATGAGACTTGAAATTGAGCTCATGTGCATCCTGTTTCCATTGATCATCCTTGAGCTGTGTCTACAAGTTGATTGGAGTCCACCTGTGTTAAATTCAATTGATTGGCCATGATTTGGAAAGGCACATACCTGTCTATATGAAGTCCCACAGTTGACATTGCAATTCAGAGTAAAAACCAAACCATGAGGTCGAAGGAATTGTCCGTAGGGCTCCGAGACAGGATTGTGTCGAGGCACAGATCTGGGGAAGGGTACCAAAACATTTCTGCAGCATTGAAGGTCCCCAAGAACACAGTGGCCTCCATCATTCTTAAATGGAAGAAGTTCAAGAGCATCCATCCAAACTGAGCAATTGGGGAGAAGTGCCTTGGTCAGGCATGTGACCAGATCCCCGGTCACTGACAGAGCTCTAGAGTTCCTCTGTGTAGATGGGAGAACCTTCCAGAAGGACAACCATCTCTTCAGCACTCCAGGCCTTTGGCCACATGGTAGTGTGGCCAGACAGAAGCCACTCCTCAGTAAAAGGCACATGACAGCCCACTTGAAGTTTGCCAAAAAGGCACCTAAAGACTATCAGACCATGTGAAACAAGATGCTCTGGTCGGATGAAACCAAGATTGGGGTCTTTGGCCTTAATGCCAGCGTCACATCTGGAGGAAACCTGGTGGCATCATGCTGTGGGGGATGTTTTTCAGTAGCAGGGAGACTAGTCAGGATCGAGGCAAAGATGAACGGAGCAAAGTACAGAGATCCTTGATGAAAACCTGCTCCACACAGCAAAGACGATGCATGAGTGGCTTTTGGGACAAGTTTCTGAGTGTCCTTGTGTGGCCCAGACTTGAACCCGATCGAACATCTCTGGAGAGACCTGAAAATAGCTGTGCAGCAACGCTTCCCATCCAACCTGACAGAGCTGGAGAGGATCTGCAGAGAAGAATGGGAGAAACTCCCCAAATACAGGTGTGCCAAGCTTGTAGCGTCATACCCAAGAAGACTCGATGCTGTAATCGCTGCCAAAGGGGCTTCAACAAAGTACTGCGTAAAGGGTCTGAATAATTATGTAAATGTGATATTTTAGTTTTTGATTTGTCATTATGGGGTATTATGTGTAGATTGAGGGGGGGGGGACAATTTAATCAATTTAGAATAAGGCTGTAATGTAACTAAATATGGAAAAAGTCTAGGTCTAAATGTATATATACACATGTACACACACACATGCATACATACGTGTGTGTGTGTGTGTGTGTGTGTGTGTGTGTGTGTGTGTGTGTGTGTGTGTGTGTGTGTGTGTGTGTGTGTGTGTGTGTGTGTGTGTGTGTGTGTGTGTGTGTGTGTGTGTGTGTGTGTGTGTGTGTGTATATTATACACACATTTGATGCATGAAGTTGAATATTACCCCCACATACCTCAACTCACTCCGATGTGCTTAATTTTCACGTTTGGCGATTTTTAGACCGTTGCTCATGTCCTTGTTTCCGTCAATTTTTATTGTCCCCCATTTGTAGACAGCCCTTATGCTCTGATCGTGCGTCGCTACCTGTCTCTGTTGGACGCGGCGGTGGAGCTGGAATTCAGGGACTACACCGGTCCACGGCTCCAGGACACGCACAAGGTGCTCATGTTTGACCACGCGCTGACCGCTGACGAGGTCAACCGCAAATACAGGTACGGTGCAGTACTAAGGTGATCGGTTGACTAACTGTCAGTTGGCATTCTATCAGGTACGGTGCAGTACTAAGGTGATTGGTTGACTAACTGTCAGTTGGCTTTCTATCAGGTACGGTGCAGTACTAAGGTGATCGGTTGACTAACTGTCAGTTGGCATTCTATCAGGTACGGTGCAGTACTAAGGTGATTGGTTGACTGTCAGTTGGCATTCTATCAGGTACGGTGCAGTACTAAGGTGATCGGTTGACTAACTGTCAGTTGGCATTCTATCAGGTACGGTGCAGTACTAAGGTGATTGGTTGACTAACTGTCAGTTGGCATTCTATCAGGTACCGTGCAGTACTAAGGTGATTGGTTGACTAACTGTCAGTTGTCATTCTATTTTCGAAAGTTCCCATTTATGTCTGCCTTTTTTCATTGCGAATTCCAGTGAATCTCAAAGTATGTTTGTGTGTTTCACAGCTACAGGGGTCTTGTTGCTGAAGCCCTCAGACAGTTGGTTGGAGAGCATGGATACAAACAAGACGAGGTTCTGGCCCCTGGTTATTACACAGGTACACTGAATCTAACACACACTCTGATGTTTGTTCAAAGGCCACTCTTAAGACTGTTACTGAACACAATGGTGTATTTTTTTATTTATTCTGTAGTACTGTAACCTCCTTTGGGGTTTTACAATTACAGAAACCTGAGGAATATTAAGGGAAACATTTTTATTTAAGCAGGCAGTCAATGCTGAGACCACGATCTTTCGCAGATGAGGCTTGTGTGAACACATCGATAAACAACAATTACGCTCTACATGGCAACACTCTACATGTCTATGGGCTCCCGAGTGGCGCAGCGGTCTAAGGCACTGCATCTTAGTGCAAGAAGCATCACTACAGTCCCTGGTTTGAATCCAGGCTGTATCACAGTCCCGTAGGGCAGCACACAGTTGGCCCAGCGTCGTTCTGGTTTGGCCGGGGTAGGCCATCATTGTAAATAAGAATTT
The DNA here is from genome assembly GCF_021184085.1 of Oncorhynchus gorbuscha. Taxonomy (NCBI): domain Eukaryota; kingdom Metazoa; phylum Chordata; class Actinopteri; order Salmoniformes; family Salmonidae; genus Oncorhynchus; species Oncorhynchus gorbuscha. The sequence goes on along the minus strand of NC_060180.1, from coordinate 71,500,887 downwards.
GTTAACCGACTTCCCTAGTTAAATAAAATAATAATATCTATACACACGAAACACGAAACAGGAAAAGCTAAACAATCATATGAAACGCATTGTTCAGTAAAAGGACCGCAAACATCTGCCTGAATTACCCAAGAGGTACCAACTCCACCAGCTTTTAAGGAGTTTTCCAGATCAGATCGTTCTACATGACACGAGCAAAAAAAAACAGAAGAAAAAAAAGCGAAAAGCATATTTACCTAATTAGGTTGAGATTGAAGGGATCTATCTCCAGGGTTAGCCATCCCTGAGTTCGGGTCTGGTAACTTACCTCAGACAGGTACGGTATGGCGGAAGTTTCTCCAAGATGGCTTTATTGATAATAAAAAAAAGAGTGCAAGACTTCAAAGAGGCCCAGCCTACTTTCTGATAAAATATGCAATGATGTGTACTCAGCCTATCGGCTACAATAAAGCACAATGCGCATTGTGTCCAATGGCTTCAATAGAGTAGTAGCTACATTCATATAGACGATATCGCCATAGTCAATAACCAGAATTAATGTTGTCTGAATGATTTAGATTTCTTCTCCTCTTTTAATTTTTTAACATTTTTTTTACAAAAGATTTACTGGATGTTGACGAAACTTACATCATGATTGAGGAAGTACATCTATTTCTCAATTGCCTGACAAGCTGCCAACCAACCAGCAACAGTGTTTTTCAAGCCTTGGCCCAGGCCTGATTTCTCATGAGATCTGACAGTTCTATAGAGAACCAAGGATTATTTTTTAATCTTTTTTTTTACTCTTTAAGTTGTTTTTAAAGGGAGTGTGTTTGTCTGCCATAGAGATTATGAAAAATAGATTTGAACTGTTCTAGAGATAATTCTGGGTCAGGCATACAGATGATGGAGGAAAAAAAGCTTGTGAGTATTTTTAAAATTCTACTTCTCTTCATAATTATACGATTACTGTCAAATGGATCTCCCGAGTGGCGCAGCGGTCTAAGACACTGCATCTCAGTGCTTGAGGTGTCACTACAGGCACCCTGGTTCAAATACAGGCTGTATCACAACCGGCCGTGATTGGGAGTCCCATAGGGGACGGCGTACAATTGGCTTACCGTCGTCCGGGTTAGGCCGTCATTGTAAATAATAATTTGTTCTTAACAGACTTGCCTGGTTAAATAAATGTAAATGTTGCAACCCTAAACCTCTGTATATTCACAATCCTTTGTAGACTTCCTGCTGTGGATTGACAGCTCTGGCCAGGTTCTCCCTATCCAGGCAGGGGCCTCCCTAGGTGTTTCCCACAAAGCCCCAGAGGGATCCGTGGCTGTGACTGCCCTCACCTCAGACTTTCAAAAGTTCTCCCCCTTCGCCCCACTAGAGGAAGGGGGGGACCAGCGACCCGTCGGAGGGGACGAGTCGGTGGCCCTCCTGCCACACCACATGCAGCGCGGGGAAAACCCTGCCTCGGCCCAGAGGGCCGGCCCTAACGGCGGGGGCCCACTTGACTACAACGCATACTACACGCCTGCTGACTACTACTCCAGCCTGGCCAAGGAGCACTCTCTGGAGAGCCAGGACAGCTCCACGCTCAGCAGCCCTCCCTCTGACAGCCTAGCCCAGCCAATGGCCTCCGGGGTAGGCGGATCCACCACAGCTGCCCCGGTTTCTCTTTTCCAGTTCTCTATTGGGAAGATCCTGGAGGACGAGGGAGGGGTGCAGGTGGGGCCAGGTAATCATGGGCCTGGCTGCGAGCTCCCTGTCTTCTATGAGGGGTTGGCCGGGGACGTGGGGCTGCACCCGGCCGATCGAACCGACACAGAGAGGGCAGTGGGGGACCAGCGACAAGTTAAGAGGTCAGTGCTGATGGGATCTGAAAGTTCTATAGAGAACCAAGGATTTGTAGTTAGTCATTTTATACATACTACCCAACTACGAAGAGCTTGATTATGCTTCTTTGGTGGAGCAATGCTAGCTAGCAAATAACTTTCAGGAAGATGCTTTTGCTGGGAAAATCGTGACTCGTCTTCATGGCAGACACCGGTATTTGTCTACCATCTTTCGTCACTTGTGTGATAAGTAATTTATTTCAAAATTAGAGAAATAACTATTTAATTGCGAAATCCAACATTCTTCTTTCAGAGTGGTCATGTCGGTGAATGACAAGTGGCACTACTGTCACAACTCTGAGGTGCTGGTGGGCTCCCGAGCCATGAGGGACCGTCATCTGTTGCTCCTGGGATATGTCATTCTGCAGGTGAGCCATTACCATCATACAACCACAAGAGGTTGGCGGCACCTTAACTGGGGAGGACGGGCTTGTGGTAATGGCTGGAGCGGAATCAGTGGAATGGTACCAAATACATCAAACACATGGTTTGATGCCGTTCCATTTGTTCCGTTCCAGACATTATTATGAGCCGTCCTCCCCTCAACTGCCTCCATTGCGAACAACCCTCATTTCAACCATCTTACTACCACATTTCAGTCTTCCCTTAAACTCCATTGCAATCATCCATTTAAGCGGTAATTGGCACCAGGGACAACTAACGGTCCACTGTGCCAAAATAAGGTAGTACGTACCACTGTTTAGTTTAACTCATCTCTCTCTGGGTTTTCTCTATCCTCTTGTTTCCTCTTCCACAGCTGCCCTATCACGAGCTGGAGAAGCTGAATGGCATAGAGGAGGTGAAGCAGTACCTCCACAAAAAGCTCCTGGAGGTCCCCTTATGACAACAAAAGACTTGAGTGTGTGTGTGAGCCATTGCGACTGCTTGGGATAGGACAGAGGGTTGTTGGTGGGATTGGGAAAAGGGGGTGGTTTGGGGTAGAGAACAAACCCTGGTCAAAGTCTAAAACTAGAGTTTTTTTTTTTTTTTTTTGTAATTTTGCTCTTGCATTCATCAAAATGGCGCCACGCTATTCGCAACGAGCCATATACCCAGTTGATGACATGCCTAGTATCATGTTGCCACGATTGGTATCTTGTTATTGCCACTTCACAACCGTTCTTGACCATCTTGCCTACGGACTGTTCTTAGTGTATCACAGTAGCATGACGAAACAGTTGGTTTTTTTCTTCTATAGTTGTAGTTTTAATCATGGCTTTGTGTGGGGGAATAAGATGTTTATTATAAAGTCATACAGAGATGACAATGTTCTGGTGTTTGGGGAGGGGAGGGGAGGGGAGAGGGTGGGGGGTAATTTTATATTGTGTTAACTCCTGTTGTAACGCATGACTGTTCATACAGGACAAACAAACGGGGCTTCATAGTGTTATCTAATACTGGTGCACCGTATGTAGACTAATGGACTGTAGGATGTTAATGAGGGATGAACATTTATAAATGTAGTTTAATGTGTTTATATATTTTTGAATGCTGGAACGGCTTTTCCTGTGTCCAGAACAAAGCAACGCGTGGTGGAAGTCCAACGTCAACTTAGTCTCTTTTGTTTTGTCTTTGGCACTTCACTTGTGACATTTTAATGAATGACTGTATTCAGAGAGGAGTTTGATTCCTCAAGTGAGTTTCCACCAACTGCATTGACAATGAAACAGGTTTTCCAGGAGGGAATTGCTAGATACCCGGGACCTCATTTATCTCACTCAATTCTGGCGTATGTGGAGATAAATAGTTGCCCATGCAAATCCTACAAACTGTCACATGCATCATATACATTTTATGTTTTCATTGACTAAACTAGAGCCATACTATATTTGTGCTCGTGGACGGCGCTGCAACCCCGCTTGGAAAATGCCCTCATTCACGGTAACAAAAACTGTATGATTTGGAGATGTAGGAACTGGGCCGTGATGGTTCCTGAAAGAGAACTGCAATGGCAAGTTGCATCACATTTCTGTAGAGATGTAGACCGAAGGTGTTCATCTCTTGCAGTGACTTTTTCAAACTTTAAACGCCGTGGCCATGCACTATGCAACATTGTCTATTTTGAGTCATTTTAAAAGTAAATGTTTCAGCCCACACTTTTATGCAGAAGATGAATTGTTCAATATTTTGTTATCAATCAATACATAGTGTTTTATATCTTCTGCCTTGGTGGCTCTGAGATTTAATAGGCTAAGATGTTGTGCTCCTACTGCACAGCATTACTGTAGCCTACCCATACTGTCAAATATTTTAAATAGGCTACCGGTCTATTTACTTTTGAGCGATGGATAAATGGGATCCTCATTAGTTATGCAGCAGGAATGAACCAGTTAAGTCAGAAAAGGAGAGATGTAAGGCCTAATATAATAAAAGTAAAGTAACATATTAGGCTACATGCTTCTCTGAGATCTCCTTACTAAATGCATCTGTGTTATCATTAGTGTCATGTTTTGTTTTAATATACCATTATAACTCTTGTGCATCAGAACCATGTGTGCAATACAGTTGATCAACCACCCGACGTACACATGGCCTGAGCTGTACTTGGGAGATACTCACACTTTCCCGCAAATTCAAATGTATTAAAACTATTTTTTTAAAGATATCTTTAAGGGGGAAGAAAGTGGAGCATGTGTCTGTGTGCATACGCACATTTGATAAATGAGGCCCCGGGTTAGTTTAAATGAGAGAATTTGATTGGAAGGTCTCAAGAGTATTGCTATGAAAAAGACAAGTGGATAGTGTCTCTGAAAACCTTCTGTTGGTCCTATCAGTGGTATTTGAAATTGTACCCTGACCTAATTTCCTTTTGAATGAGGTGATTGTGTCATACAGTGAAACATTTCACAATACCACACAAATGACTCCATCAGCTTTGTACATGAATAACCCCAAACACTTGAACTGTGTAAGGTAAAGCAGAAATGGCTTATGTGATGTTAATCCACCCCAGCGTTGTCTCTTTGTTCTGTTTATGGAGCCTTCCCGATAGAGACCAGGGTAACTGAGTCACCTGTGTGTAATATATGAATGAATTATCATTTGTAAGGATCCATAGGTTGTATAAATGTATTATGCACAGGTGGTTGAGTTATTTATTTATTGGTATAATGTCGCTGGTACAGAGGATGTGTGTGTGTGTTTGGGGAAAGAAGGATGGTTAAAGATTTTATTGAAATGTATGGAAAAATATTAAAAGAATGGAAAAAAAAGCTACATCTGTCAGGAAATATTTATGTAAGTATAATTCACAGACAACAAAATGATCTGTATCAAGTCTTGAAATGGAAAGCTGTTGTGAGTTGAGTGAAATCTCAAATCTTTTACCTGCAATAGGACCTCAAATCTTACGCAGGGACATTCTTCAGTGATACTTATCTAAATAGTTGTTCAACTTTAAGCAAAATTACATACAGGTATTGGGGAATGATTACAGCCAGGGTCAGTGGGAGGGAGAAAAATATATATGTATTCTGAGTGGATCATCTCTTCATAAAAAAAAATATGAAATAGGCTGCCATTTTGGTTGCTGAGCATACCTCTCTTACATTAATAAATTATATCCAGTACAAAAGAAGTCACAAAGAATACAAGAGAAAAAAGTGCATTTTATTGGGAGGGTTTGACCAGATGTTTCAATGGAGGGAAAGCAGCAACGGTCCTCCCTCTGCACGGACTGTCAGAGACTCATGGACAAAAAACGTCAAACTCTTCAATATACCCCTCCAAGTCAGACTTGTTCAAAAAACCCTCAAATCGGCTAAAGTTTAAAATGTCTTTCTCAAAGTTTAAAAAATGAAAATGTTTGTAATAACACCTAATATAAAGGCAAAAAAATAATAATATTGAACACGTAACAAAGCCCTGTAAATGAGAACTTGTCCCGTTTTTTGAGTAAAAGTTCTCCAGGTCAACAACTGGAGGTGGAGCAAGACTCCTCCGTTTATTTATTCTCTCAGTCTCTCATTTCCCCTTGCGAGAAAAGAGGTGGGAGGAGCCAACGTGCAAGCGTTTTGATGACGCCACCATGACTGCTCCTGACTCACGAGGAAGCGTGTCCCGCACAGACCCTCCTCTTTGGGGGGGGATGGGGGGGGGCTAGTCTGTGTCTGAGTCACTGCTGTCCTCTGAGGAAGAGCTGCTGGAGCCCTCAGATTGGTCGTCGTCATCATCGTCATTCTAGAGGACAGAGACAGGACAACAGCTGGGTCATTCAAGAAGACAGAGACAGGACAAAAGCTGGATCAAATACTTCTGCAGCTTTTGACGTGGTTTGCCCAGTACAAATGAACTGATCAGATGTACACTGAAGGTAAATTAAGCAGACCTCAAATACTTGAATATTTTTTCTTTAATGTATTTGACCCAAGTCTACACTAAAGCATAGTGCGGATGACACCTGGCTTGGAAAACTCACATCATCTTCGCTGTCGGAGCTGCCGGATGATTCGTCGTCGGAGTCTGACGAGTCCGTCTTGTCATCGTCATCTGAGTCGGATGTATCCTGCTGTAGAGCACAGGGTCACGCCTCTACTACAGACTCACCCGTTTACAGAACGTTGTGCATTCGGAAAGTGTTCAGACCCCTTCCCTACATTGTTACGTTACAGCCTTATTCTAATATTGATTTTTTTTAAATCCCCTCAATCTACACACAATACCCAACGATGACAAAGCGAAAACAGGAATTTAGAAATGTTGGCAAATGTATTAAATACAATTTAAAACATACCTTATTTACATAAGTATTCAGTCGCTTTGCTATGAGACTTGCAATTGAGCTCAGGTGTATCCCGTTTCCATTCATCATCCTTGAGAGGTTTCTACAACTTGATTGGAGTCCACCTGTGGTCAATTCAATTGATTAAACATGATTTGGAAAGGCACACCGGTCTACAGTTGACAGTGCATCTCAGAGCAAAACCAAGCCATGAGGTTGAAGGAATTGTCCATAGAGCTCCGAGACAAGATTGTGCCGAGTCACAGATGTCGTGAAGGGTACCGAAAAGGAATAAGTCAGGAACCACCAAGACTCTTCCTAGAGCTGGCCGCCAAACTGAGCAATCGTGGGAGAAGGGCCTTGGTCAGGGAGGGGAACCTGATGATCACGCTGACAGAGCTCTAGAGTTCCTCTGTGGAGATGGGAGAACCTTTCAGAATGACCATCTCTGCAGCACTCCGCCAATTAGGCCTCCTCAGTAAAAGGCACATGTCAGCCCGCTTGGAGTTTGCCAAAAGACACCTAAAGACTATCAGACAATGATGAAAAGATTCTCTTGTCTGATGAAACCAAGATTTAACTTTTTGGCCTGAATGCCAAGCATCACGTCTGGAGTAAACTTGGCACCATCCCTACGGTAAAGCATGGTGGTGGCAGTATCATGCTGTGGGGATGTTTTTCAGCGGCATGGACTGAGAGACAGGATCGAGGGAAAGATGGGGATACAGAGGGATCCTTGATGAAAACCTGCTCCCGAGCACTCAGGACCTCTGGGGCAAAGATTCACCTTCCAACAGGACAACCCTAAGCGCACACAGTCAAGACAACGCAGTAGTGGCTGAATGTCCTTGATTGGCCCTGCCAGAGCCCGGACTTGAACCCGATCGAACATCTCTGGAGAAACCTGAAAATAGCTGAGCAACAACACTTCCCATTCAACCTGACAGAGCTGGAGAGGATCTGCAGAGAAGAATGGGAGAAACTCCCCAAATACAGGTGTGCAAAGCTTGTAGTGTCATACCCAAGAAGACTCGCTGCGTCAACAAAGTACTGACTAAAGGGTCTGAATACTTATGTAAATGTCATATTTCCCAGGGTGGTTAATAAATTGGCAAAAATAAAAACTTGCTTTGTCATAACTGTGTGTAGACAGAGGAAAACAACTATTCAATCCATTTTAGAATATGGCTGTAAAGTAACAAAATGGTGGATAAAGTCAAAGGGTCTGAATATGTTCTGAATGCCCTGTATAACCAGAGGTTGGAACTGACATTTTCCAAATCGTTTTGTTCTGAACGAGAACCATTATTTTTCTCATTCCGTTCCACTCTTCCAACCAGCAAAGTAAGGCTCTGAACCCGTTCAGAATTGGAAAATGTGAATATACATGCAGTTTCCTTTATTTGTACTATTTTCTACATTGTAGGATAATGGTGAAGACATCAAAACTATGAAATAACACACATGGAATCAAGTAGTAACCAAAACAAAACAAAAAAGTGTTAAATAAATCAAAATATATTTGAGATTCTTCGAAGTAGCTACAGCTTTGCACGCTCTTTGCATTCTCTCAACCAGCTTCATGAGGTAGTCACCAAGTGTGCCTTAATTTGTGGAATTTCTTACCTTCTTAATGCGTTTGAGCCAATCAGTTGTGTTGTGATAAGGTATGGGTGGGGCGGCAGGGTAGCCTAGTGGTTAGAGCGTTGGACTAGTAACCGGAAGGTTGCGAGTTCAAACCCCCGAGCTGACAGGGTACCCACTGTTCCCAGGCCGTCATTGAAAATAAGAATGTGTTTGTAACTGACTTGCCTGGTTAAAAAAAGTTTTTTTTTTTTAAATACAGAAGATTGCCCTATTTGGTAAAAGACCAAGTCCATATTACAACAAGAACAGTCCATATTATGGTCAAATTGCTGCAAATAAACCACCACTAAAGGACACCAATAAGAAGAAGAGACTCCCTTGGGCCATGTGCTGTTGTAAACAAGGGTTGGCCCAAGGGAGTCTCTTCTTCTTATTGGTGTCCTTTAGTGGTGGTTTATTTGCAGCAATTTGACCATAATATGGACTGTTCTTGTTGTAATATGGACTTGGTCTTTTACTTGTGGAAAATCTGTCAATTTTAGATTCTTGGTCCCAACCGCTGTGTTTTTGTGAGACGCAGAGTAGGTAAACAGATGATCCCAGCATGTGTGGTTCCCACCGTGAAGCATGGAGGTGGTGGTGTGTTGGTGCTTTCCTGGTGACACTGATTTATTTAGAATTCTAGGCACACTTAACCAGCATGGCTACCACAGCATTCTGCAGCGATACGCCATCCCATCTCATTTGTGCTTAGTGGGACTATCATTTGTTTTTCAAAAGGATAATGACCCAACAGACCTCCAGGCTTTGTAAGGGCTATTTGACTGAGAAGGACAGTGATGGAGTGCTGCATCAGATGACCTGGCCTCCACAATCACCCGACCTCAACCCAATAAAGATGGTTTGGACCGCAGAGTGAAAGAAAAGCAGCCAACAAGTGCTCAGCATATGTTGGAAAAGCATTCCAGGTGAAGGTGGTTGAGAGAATGCCAAGTGTGCAAAGCTGTCATCAAGGCAAAGGGTGGCTACTTTGAAGAGTCAAGTATATTTTGATTTGTTTAACACTTGGTTACGACATGATTCCATGTGTGTTATTTCATAGTTGATGTCTTCACTATTATTTTACAATGTAGAAAATAAAGAAAAACCCTTGAATGAGTATGTGTGTCCAAACTTTTGACTGGTACTGTATGTATGGATAGATAAGACATTTAATTACTTCACCAATCAGTGCGGACAAAGCTGCTTGCTGTGGAGCGGGTAAGCGATTTTAAAATCGGTATAGGAAAGTCGGGAAACAGCATGGTTTAATCACATTGAAAGACAAACACATTGTGCTGCCTTGAAGCGCTGGGCATTTTGTTATGACATGCGTTATCCGAATTAGGCCCACAGTATTATACCTACGGAGGAGTGGCTTCTATGGAGAAACTTTCAATGTCTTTGAACTTCCAAGTTGGTTTAACATTGGACCAGAGCAAACATTAGCTAACTAACAAGCTTGTGTGTGTGTGTGTGTGTGTGTGTGTGTGTGTGTGTGTGTGTGTGTGTGTAGAGCAGCACTAGAATTAAAAGCATCTTGCTTTTTTTGTTGTTGTAGTGAATAAATTTAATGTGAAAGGTGATAACTATAGTATCCTTAAAACTGGCATTGAAAAAGTCAATCCATTCTTCTCCCGGGACGTCAACTAACGTTATTAACTGGTTCCCATGCTTTTAAAATAACAGTTTTGTTCCCGGAACAGGATAGATTACTTTCAGTTCTGTTCCTCAAATAATTTTGTTATTTTCCTTGAAACGGTTCCAACCCTTGTTTACAACAGCACATGGAATACACAATTATAGGACACACACATAGGACAACCACCCAGACATAACAGGTTAAAACAAACACAAGCACGTTAGACATAAAAATCACAAAAATGTCAGGACCACACACAGCGCCCACACCCATGCCACCACTTCAAAATCAGAGTGCATTAGTGTGTGTGTCTGGGGTGAGTGCCTGCCTGTGTGTCTGGGGTGAGTGCCTGCCTGTGTGTCTGGGGTGAGTGCCTGCCTGTGTGCCTGGGGTGAGTGCCTGCCTGTGTGCCTGGGGTGAGTGCCTGCCTGTGTGCCTGGGGTGAGTGCCTGCCTGTGTGCCTGGGGTGAGTGCCTGCCTGTGTGCCTGGGGTGAGTGCATGCCTGTGTGTCTCCGTGTTTGCGGGAAGCAGTCCGACGAGAACGGCACGGTTACCTTGGCCCGGTACGCCATGGCCCGCTTGCCCCCCCCGACCCCTGCTGCTGCGGCTCTGGCACCTACCGCCTTCCCCTTCACTGCAGTCACGCGAACCTTGGCCCCCGGGCCCCCCCGCGCCTTGGTGGTGCTCCGCCGTTTCTGCATGAAAGGGGGGGGTGAGGTGGAGAGGGAGAGAGAATGAGGGAGGGATAATGGGGCATGGAAAGATGGCCAGCACACAAGTTTCAAGCTCAAAGCATTGATGATTAGTAGCTAGATGTTAATAGGATGATGTTCTGTTTCCATGTAAATGCAGCAAAAAAAGAAACATCCCTTTTCAGGATTTCACGTATCTTCATTGTAAAGGGTTTAAACACTGTTTCCCATGCTTGTTCAATGAACCATAAACAATTAATGAACATGCACCTGCGGAACGCTCGTTAAGACACTAACAGCTTACTGACGGTACGCAATTAAGGTTACAGTTATGAAAACTTAGGACACTAAAGGACACCTTTCTACGGACTCTGAAAAACACCAAAAGAAAGATGCCCAGAGTCCCTGCTCATCTGCGTGAATGTGCCTTAGGCATGCAGCAAGGAAGCATGAGGACTGCAGATGTGGCCAGGGCAAGAAATTGCAATGTCCATACTGCGAGACGCCTAAGACCACACTACAGGGAGACAGGACAGACTGCTGATCGTCCTCGCAGTGGCAGACCATGTGTAACAACTGCACAGGATCGGTACATCCGAACATCACACCTGCGGGACAGGTACAGGATGGCAACAACAACTGCCCGAGTTACACCAGGAACGCATAATCCCTCTATCAGTGCTCAGACTGTCCGCAATATGCTGAGAGAGGCTGGACTGAGGGCTTGCAGGTTTGTTGTAAGGCTGGTCCTCACCAGACATCACCGGCAACAACGTCGCCTATGGGCACAAACCCACCGTCGCTGGACCAGACAGGACTGGAACAAAGTGCTCTTCACTGAGTCGCGGTTTTGTCTCACCAGGGGTGATGTTCGGATTTGCGTTTATCGTCAAAGGAATGAGCATTACACCGAGGCCTGTACTTTGGAACGGGATCGATTTTGAGGTGGAGGTTCTGTCTTGGTCTGGGGCGGTGCATCATCGAACTGAGCTGGTCATTGCAGGCAATCTCAACGCTTTGTGTTACAGGGAAGACATCCTCCTCCCTCATGTGGTACCCTTCCTGCAGTCTCATCCTGACATAACCTGACATGACAATGCCACCAGCCATACTGCTCATCTGTGCGTGATTTCCTGCAAGACAGGAATGTCAGTGTTCTGCCATGGCCAGCGAATAGCCTGGATCTCAATCCCATTGAGCACGTCTAGGACCTATTGGATCGGAGGGTGAGGGCTAGGAGACATTCCCCCCAGAAATGTCCAGGAACTTGCAGGTGCCTTGGTGGAAGAGTGGGGTAACATCTCACAGCTAGAACTGGCAAATCTGGTGCAGTCCATGAGGAGGAGATGCACTGCAGTACTTAATGCAGCTGATTCTACTTTTGATTTTGATCCCCCCTCCCCTTTGTCCAGAGACACATTATTCAATTTCTGTTAGTCACATGTCCCGTGATATTTGTTCAGTGAATGTCTCAGTTGTTGAATCTTGTTAAGTTTGCTGAAAATAAAACGCAGTTGACAGTGAGGACATTTCTTTTTTTGCTGAGTTTATATGCAGTTATGCTGGATGCTAGCTTGTGAATACAGAGTCATATCCATTTAAAAGTCCATTTCAAATTGACAAAATGTATCAGGTTATAAGAACTCCCCGCTACAGAGAAAAAAAGAGTACCTATAGCCACGGAATATGAATGTAGAATAACCATATTGCATTAGAGTGAAGGGTTATAAGCAGGAGTGTTAAAGGGCATTGACCAATGAAGTGCTGCGTTGAGGAATTGGTGTCAAGAACACGACAACATGCGTATTTGACCGCGTGAAACTCACCGTGGTGGAGAACTCTTTATAAACCGCTCGTTCCTGGGGAGAGAGAGACTGAAGGGGACGACAGAAAGAAAGGGGGAAAGAAATTACAAGACTGATTTCTTCCAAAAAGGTGCTGTCACTAACATTGTATTTAAAAATTTAAAATAAGAATACAATGCATAGGTTCCGAGTACATGCCTTGTGTACCAATGTCTCCTCCTGTTGGCTGTCCACATTTCAGAAAGTTGCCTAAGAAATAAATATTTTTTTTTACCTATGACCCTTACCTTGACCCAGGCCTCCAGCTCGGCCTTGTACTCAATCTGCAGTTCCTCCACCAGCTTCTTGTACTTGTCCTTGTGACTCTGGCTGAGCTTGTGCCAGCGCTTGCCGATTTCCACCATCCGCTCCTTCAGGCTGCAGTGGTTCAGCTCCCCGTTGGTCAGCAACTCCTGGGAGAACATCTGGTAGCCACTCCTACACACACACACACACACAGGTTTAATTATACCCACATAGCAGTCAATATAAAACTGCAAGCCATGAGCAAACTAATGGATGGCATAGGCCCATCTCAATCAAATGTATACATTCATACTAACAGGTAGCAACACAAACGGTAGTACTAAATAGGATCTTTCTAGGCTTAACGTGTCCGATTAAGATGGTGAACAAACACATGAAAAATTAGCAAAGGAAAGCAGAGGACATTTAGGGGGAGGGTAGAAAGCAGAGGACATTTAGGGGTGGAAAGCAGAGGACATTTCAGGGGGTGGAAAGCAGAGGACATTCAGGGGGTGGAAAGCAGAAGACATTCAGGGGGTGGAAAGCATAAGACATTCAGGGGGTGGAAAGCAGAGGACATTCAGGGGGTGGAAAGCAGAGGACATTCAGGGGGTGGAAAGCAGAGGACATTCAGGGGGTGGAAAGCAGAGGACATTCAGGGGGTGGAAAGCAGAGGACATTCAGGGGGTGGAAAGCAGAGGACATTCAGGGGTGGAAAGCAGAGGACATTCAGGGGGTGGAAAGCAGAGGACATTCAGGGGGTGGAAAGCAGAGGACATTCAGGGGGTGGAAAGCAGAGGACATTCAGGGGGTGGAAAGCAGAAGACATTTAGGGGGTGGAAAGCAGAAGACATTCAGGGGGTGGAAAGCAGAGGACATTTAGGGGGGTGGAAAGCAGAGGACATTTAGGGGGGTGGAAAGCAGAGGAAATGTAGTGGGGAGGTAGAAAGCAGAGGACATTTAGGGGGTGGAAAGCAGAGGACATTTAGGGGGTGGAAAGCAGAGGACATTTAGGGGGTGGAAAGCAGAGGACATTTAGGGGGTGGAAAGCAGAGGAAATTTAGGGGGGGTAGAAAGCAGAGGACATTTAGGGGGGTAGAAAGCAGAGGACATTTAGGGGGGTAGAAAGCAGAGGACATTTAGGGGGGTTAGAAAGCAGAGGACATTTAGGGGGAGGGTAGAGAGCAGAGGACATTTAGGGGAGGGTAGAAAGCAGAGGACATTTAGGGGGTGGGGGCAGAGACATAGGAAAATGGGATGGAGCCAAGTTTAAAGATAACTAAATAATATGGGCAAGGATAAGCAAAGACGCCATATGACAAAACTACACCAGTAAACATCAATAACACTCCAGGGTCAGTGTGTAGTTACTCACACTGGTGGCTTCCTGGGCTCCCCTTCAAACTTGGGTTTCCTCTGACCTGCTCCTGCCTGGGCTGTTCTCATCTCCAACAATTCCCTCTGCGGGACAAGTACAGTTCACCACACACACACACACACACACACACACACACACACACACACACACACACACACACACACACACGCACACGCACACACAACAACGCATCAGACCTGGGTGTACTGTACATGTCAAATACTTTCAAAGGATTCCATTTTAAAAAGGGCAACTTAAATAAAGTGACGATCAAGTATGTGGAAGTACTTGCCCTATTTAACCCATGTCAAAACATATGGCTCATGAAAATTACACCCATCAAAACACAGGGACTGTTGATTGGATCCTCATTATACACACACACACACACACACACACACACACACACACACACACACACACACACACACACACATTACATATTCCAACACCGAACAAACACACACTACATGACCGAAAGTATGTAGACACCTGCTCAAACATCTCATTCCAAAATCATGGGCATTAATATAGAGTTGCTATAACAGCCTCCACTCTTCTGGGAAGGCTTTCCACTAGATGTTGGAACATTGCTGTGGGGGCTTGCTTCCATTCAGCCACAAGAGCATTAGTGAGGTCAAGCGATTAGGCCTGGCACGCAGTCAGATTTCCAATTCATCCCAAAGGTGTTCGATGGGGTTGAGGTCAGGACTCTGCAGGCCACACCGATCTCGACAAACCATTTCTGTATGGACCTCATTTGTGCACAGGGGCATTGTCATGCTGAAACAGGAAAGGGCCTTCCCCGAACTGTTGCCAAAAAGTTGGATGCACAGAATCATCTAGAATGTCATTGTATGCTGTAGCGTTACGATTTCCCTTCACTGGAACTAAGGGACCTAGACCGAACCATGAAAAACAGCCCCAGACCATTATTCCTCCTCCACCAAACTTTACAGTTGGCACTAGGCATTGGGGCAGGTAGCGTTCTCCTGGCATCCGCCAAATCCAGATTAGTCTGTAGGACTGCCAGATGGTGAAGCGTGATTCATCACTCCAGAGAACGCGTTTCCACTGTTCCAGAGTCCAATGGCAGCCAGCTTTACACCACTCCAGCCGACTCTTGGCATTGCACATGGTGATCGTAGGCTTGTGTGCGTGTGGCAGCGTCGCCATGGGAACCCATTTCATGAAGCTCCCAATGAAGAGTTATTGTGCCAACGTTGCTTCCAGAGGCAGTTTGGAACCTCAGTAGTGAGTGTTGCAACCGAGGACAGATGATTTTTACGTGGAGGGATGGGGAAGGGGGTGGCTTGGGGGAGGAGGGGTGGGGAAGGAGAGGGGACTTGGAGGAGCGTAGGGGGCAGGAAGGAATGGGGAGGAGGGTGGGAGAAACAGGAATGGGGAGGAGCAGAAGGTGGGGAGGGCGACCAACATTTTGACATTTCTTCAGCACAACTGGAGAAGACAGCGGTCAAAACGTCTGGTCACTGACCACGGGCCGGTACTGAACCTCGTATCGCTTCTGGTCTTCAGCCGCCTTCTTGATCCAAGGGATCTTCTCCTTCTTCTCCATGGCCTTCCAGGCTGACTCCATGGCACTCTGGGTCTTCTTACGGTCACTCTGTAACCAGAAGACATGGAACACAGAATAATGTTTTTCATTTTTTTTTCACTTTAGGACTGCACGGATTAAAAGCGCACTCCTAGATGCTGTACAGCATGGGACTTCAACTGGTGGTCTGCGCCCCACAACTGGCCCAAGAGCTAATTTAATTTGATCCGCCACAGTATACAGTGTTTGTAAAATAATATATGGTTTTGTTGAGTTGTTGGAAAACAACTACTTCAATCTAAATGTGAAACAATAAAACCAGATAGAAAACTATAAAAATGAATATAGATATAGGGATATTAATTAAGATAAATCATAATAGTCCCTCTTTCTCACCCTGTACTTGGCCAGGTAGTCTCCTACGACGCCTTGTTGCCACATCTCCTCGGCAGTCTTGGGTGTCTCAGGGAGTTTGGTCCTCTTCTTGCCGTCGCGCTTCTCTTTCGCCGTCAGGCCGGATTGTACCCAGTGCCCCTGCTCAGCTTCGCGACAGCGCTCCTGAAGGAATCCCATACAGAGACAGACCTGGGGTCAACGCAGGTGGCATATACATTGTGTATCTAGTATACCTTTAAATGTAAAATCTTAACAGGTGACATAGTTCAAACATCTACTACACCCACAATAACATCTGCTAAATGTGACCAATAAAATTTGATTTGATGTTGACCCAACATATGGAATAGTTAGTAAACCTTACCAGTGACTGACCAGGTGCCAAACTTTCACTGTAACCTAACAGAAAGCCATAGCCCACCTTCACTGTAACCTAACAGAAAGCCATAGCCCACCTTCACTGTAACCTAACAGAAAGCCATAGCCCACCTTCACTGTAACCTAACAGAAAGCCATAGCCCACCTTCACTGTAACCTAACAGAAAGCCATAGCCCACCTTCACTGTAACCTAACAGAAAGCCATAGCCCACCTTCACTGTAACCTAACAGAAAGCCATAGCCCAGCTTCACTGTAACCTAACAGAAAGCCATAGCCCAGCTTCACTGTAACCTAACAGAAAGCCATAGCCCAGCTTCACTGTAACCTAACAGAAAGCCATAGCCCAGCTTCACTGTAACCTAACAGAAAGCCCACCTTGTGGCTGAAAGGGTGGTGACATACCTGTTGTAGTTTTGTGAGACCCACCTTGGCGGACGGGGACTTGGATCTGTGAGGGCTGCCAACACCCCCCATGCCCAGCCGCGAGCCCCCCAGCTTCTCCTCCGTCATCACCCGGTCCCTCTCCTCCTCCGGGAGGCTCTGGAGAAAGAGAACCGACATGTAGCCTGCCAGACTTCCACTACTAAAACGCAGGTGTAGTGTGATATGTACTACAGTACTATGGGTATATTCAGTTCTACTTACCTCGAGAAACCTCTGTAGGTCAATTTCGTACTGCTTCTTTTTCTGTAGTGAGACACACAGGGGTGAAAGACCATTGACACGACTGGTGGATGACAAGAAAACAAAACTTTGATCATGGCTCACCAAACCCTTTCAAACCTTCACATTACATATTGAAACCTATAGAGGCCAAAATGATTAAAGTATCTATTAAGGATGCTGTGCAGGGCCGGTCTACGACATAAAGACAAAAATACTGGCGATTCATTGAACAAGACTGACCTGCTCGCAGCGTTTCTGAAACATGTCCTTCTCCTTCTGCGTCATCACCTTCCACTGCTTACTGCACAGCACCATACGCTCCGTACTGGGAACATCCTTCATGTTCACCATCAGCTCGGCACAGTATAGGGAGTAACCGTTCCTGAAGACCCGAAAAGCCAAGAACCTAGTTCAGCGCTATAGAATTTGACGACAAAGGTCTTTAAACTCAACAGATGTTTTCACTGAGAAACCAAGAGCTACTGTTTGCATAAGGATCTCCAATCCATAAATCTCTGGGGGGAAAAATCCCTTTGGTCTTTTCAGAACAGTCAAGAGGCTGTGCCAGAGTCTGGTATCGCTGCTGATACTAGATCACATACTGACCATGGGGGTGTGAGCCCCACCTCAGTCCCTCCCCATTCTGCTACCCCCCTCTCCACTTATATTATTTTATTGAAAGAATATTGTGCGACTCCGATCAAGCAACTTACGGCGGTGGTTTGGTTGGCCTGCCGTCGAACTTGTCCTTGAGCTGCCGCTCGGCTTTGGTGAGGACGGACTTGACATGCTCTTCAGCGTCTGGATGGGCCTCTTGGTAGACTCTCATACAACCCTGGAGGGAGAACCATGGATTCAAACTTTTCAGGTGACAATAAAAAAAATGGAGACAATTTCTCATCAAGCCTTTAATATATATATATATATATTTTACATTTAAGTCACTGAAATTGTCATTGATTGTGCTGTATTTCCACAAAAAGGAGATGAAATACTAATTATTTAGAATGTGCTTGCAAGGCTGCGTTTACACAGGCAGACCAATTCTGATCTACTGATCTGATCTAAATACCAATAATTGGTATTTTGACCAATCACATCAGATCTTTTTCAGAGCTGATCTGATTGAACAAAAGACCAATTCATGAAACGTGTAAACACAGCCTTACTCTCTATGCAGTGTATATCACATAGAAAATTGCAAATTTGCTCGTTTCTTCTACCAGGAAAAAATAACAGTAGAGGATTACCAAGGTGTCTTGAGGCGCTATCCTTTTGAAAATGTACGAATCCTCTGAACTCCGGCACCCCTTCACACCAAACCGCTTACCGCATAGTCTTTCTGCAGCTCCAGGGCCTTGCTGATCCACTTAAGTCTCTTCTTGTCTGACAGCTGGGACCACTGTCTCCTCAGAGCTTCCTTCAGCTCCTTCTGGCTCACCTGGTAACCCCAGAGAAAGGAATGGCATTCATCATTCACCACTAACAATTCCAAAAGGGACATTTTCTTTTTAGGGTAAATTCAAGGAAGCACAACACATGACAGTATCATTTTGTGAAATCCCAGACTTAGTTGGGCGGGTTGCACTGCACACACTCACATCAGGGTGGAGCTTCATGTAGGTCTTCTTCTCATGGTTGTACCACAGCTGCTGGGGTGTCTTGGGCTTCTCAGGGAGGTCCGACTTCTTTCTCTCCTCTATCAACTCCGGGTAGTCCTCTCTGGGGAACAAGAGCAAAGACGTTAGGGCAGCGGTATATGGGTGGTATACCCTTTCAACCAACAGAGAGAGGGAAGTGATCACTTGGGTTCTTTTCAAGGAAAATGCGTCAGTTTTGGAAAGGGTTGCTTATTATTCAGCAGAGGAAGCTAATTTGGCCACTGACAGCTGGCTTCGAGACAAAAAAAAAAACACCACTCACTTGAATCGGGCCATATTCTTCTCAAAGGATTCCTTCTCTCGCTGAAACTCTGTGATGTACTTTTGCTGTTGGGGAACAGAGAATAACCCTCACTCAATTAGTTATTAACTGAAAAACTAACAGAGTTACTCCCATGTGATTACATCCAGGCTGTATCACATCCAGGCCGTGATTGGGAGTCCTATAGGGCGGTGCACAACTGGCCCAGCATCGTCCGGGATTGGCCGGACATAAGAATTCAGGCTCAGTCTCTTTCTGGGAAAGAAAGACCACCCATGTACACACATGACTGTAAGTCGCTTTGTTCTTAAATGGCATATATTATTATTATATTAACTGTCTTACCTAGTTAAATAAAGGTTTAATTCTTCTTTTTTTAATGGAAGAAGAGAGGCTGGATAGAAAGCTATCAATTCAGAGGCAAGAAAAGTAAGTAATTGTTTCAGGTAGTTGTCCAGTCACAAACCACTCTCTGTTTTTTTTTTATATACAGTTATGTTATGTACAGATTTGGGATCTGCCTTTGAATTAAATAAAGATTATCCCAAAGGCATAATGAAATGGCATGGTAGACTTGACCGTCACCTTTTTCTTGTCTGGGAGTTCCTTGTATTTCTTGGACAGAATCTTGGTGAGGTCAAGGTTACTCATCTCCGGGTGGATCTTGGCATACTTGGCTCGCTTCTCCATGAAGAAGCGGAAATACGGTGTAAGGGGTTTCTTTGGGAAGTCTGGGTGTGTCTGAAAGGGTGGAAAACAGAACAATGGCCATTTGTATGGTAGAAGATGTGAGATTGAAAAGTATAACCTTAGCATTTTGTGACATTTCATGGGTACAAAGTAAAACCTGATTCGTTACCTTCAATTTCTTTCCTTTGTAAGGGTTCTTCACAAACTCAATGGCATCAACTATGAGCTCGGTCATAGTCCTAAACTTCCGCACCTGAACACATAGTATCAAATGGATTAAGGCCTAACCTGAAATTGTTGTAAAAAAAAAAAAATGGTGCCGTGTTTCATTTCGCAACAGTAAGATTTTTCCAGTAGAAAAAGACGCTACAGACATCGTTGTCTGTCATTTGTGACATTTCCCTCCACAGATTCAAAACAGAAAATAGATTTTTCTACTGTTGTGATTGGCTAGAATTGTGACTTGTAATTGGCTAACCTCGGTGGACACCTTCGCCCACTTCTGTTTGCACATGTCACCGGTGAAGCCTCCGAAGCAGACCTTCTCCCAGTCAAAGTGGGACTCTGTGGTTTTGTATTTCATGGCATCACCATCAGGCAACAGGCTCCGAATTCTCTCCAAAAGAGTGAGGCAGTCCTCCTTACTCCAAGCATCCACAACTGGAGCGTAGACAATCACACAACCGCACACACACATCCATCAAGCAACATCAAAGAGCAGGTGTGTTTTGTTTTGTCTTGCCTTTTTTTTTTTATTAGACACAATAAACCTCAAGCTGACCCCAGAATAGATAAACAACTGTCAGACAAATCTAAGTAAAATGTCAACAAATTAAATTAAATTTAAAAACACTAATCTTTCAATAGTCAACCAGAATTTAACACATTACTTATCCTGTGACTGTGAGAGACCCTAGGCTACCACTATACAACTTTAAAGGCACGAATACACCAAGAAAACTATAATTAGAAGAAATACTACATGTTGTGGTTGATGAAGGGGTGGTTTTGGTTAATGTATCCTACCTGGTTCTGTTTTTATCTGGATGGTCTGTGAGGCAGAGGACACACTGCTGCTGCCGTTCATGGTGCAGCGTCTGTGGGCAGCTCAACTGACCCGGCTTCTAGAGATTCTGGAGAACCACAAATTATTCAAATATTTAGGGTCCTGCCTGGGTCCAACTTTAGAAGAAGAAAAAAACTCCTATTATAAACAAATTAACTATGGCTAAAAGTGGAAATAGCAAGGAGAGAATTGTCTGTGAGCTACAGCCTATGCTAAAAACTCACCAATTCCAATATAGGCGTAAAGATATGCATCTACACGAGAATGTATCTACAGTTCAAGAACTGACTCATGACGTTCCATCCAGGTGTGCTAATGTAATTTTATGGTTCCATCCACGACTAAATTAGTTGATATGGATAAGTTGCGCGACTTGACAAAGCACCTTTACGCTCAAGGGCAAACGTCTTTACTACAAGTAGGGTAACCAATAGGAAATGCACAAATAATTTTTCAAAAGCTCCACTTTTAACACAAAATAGCGACACGTGTATTTCTGATACAGGAAAAGTCGGTCATGCGGATGCTCCGCCCAAGTCTACCCATCCTTTCCCATATGAGGGTACATCGTGTTCTTCTGGAAAGAGTGGCACACAATACGATTTACCGAGAGGATCGATCAATTTATTGTTTCATCGTGTTGTTTTTCAACGACAGCCGAATGGATACATCATATTAATTCGTTTGGAGATTGCTGCTTTTCGGAACGTTATCAAAGCGCTCAGCTGACCTTTCACTGTGGTGGATAGCTTACCGAAGTGATGGCGCGGTGAGAGCAAACTGAAGTTTTTGCTTGTCAACTGAGTAATTGATAAAATGCTACAGCTTAAAATAAGCGTTGAAATACCCTAAAACAGAGTATATTTTAAAAATGGAGTTAGTGCTGAGCCCAGCAATCCAAACACGGGCGTTTCCAAATTCGAAGCCTCGGTCTCGACTCCGGACGTGAGACGCAAGTGCTGTGTGTCTGCCAACCTCCTCGCCTGTCACCCGGTAGACAGGAGCGCGTCAAGGCGCTTATAATAGCCTAGGCCTGTAGTCTAATATAGTACAAATGAGCGCAATAAGCAACCGTTCTTTATTAATTTTTGCGGTATGTTCTGAAAATGTATACTGCAGAATTTGATAAACGCACGGTCCCTGTACCAAGTGGGACGCAAAGGGGCATGCAGTCATATCGGGGCGCATAGTTCCGCGGCCGCCGTTTGGTCTTTTCAGCTTCTTTTAATCAGGCCTATACCCCTGAACTGCATAGCCTAGATAGGCTAACTAACCGCGACTGTGTCTGTGGGTCGATAGATATTGCACCAGGCAACTTTTAAAACCCTACGTATAGTTTCAAGGCATAGCCCAATGATTAAGTTACACGATAGACCTAAATCAAACATTTGTTTTCAGGTTTGAGTGCATATTTGTGATAGTGTCAACAATGGGGACCGCTCGGCCGTAAAACGTCACCAGGTACGGGTCAAAACACCACTCCTGCTGCTGAACCCTCTTGACAGTTGTGCCTTATCCAAATAGTCTTAGCCTAGGCTACTTGATAAGGCTACATAAATACATCCACAACTGTCTCAAACAACTAAATGTAGCCTACGTACGTTTTAAATTAAGATATTTTCCCACATGGCGTGATACTAAATCCCTTAAAAATAGCCTAGGCTAGATAATAGGCCTACATTTATAGGATGAAGGGAGCGTTCTAGACAAGGGAATAGAATGCTTTAACATTCCGTGGCGGAGGGCTGAATCGAACTGCCAGAAAGTGCGCGCCTACCCCCGCCCGCTTCCCCCAAGCTGTGGCGCAGCTGTGCACCCGACCGAGGCGTCGCTTACTCGGTGTAGTGTCATCGTGGCCCGCTCACAAGGTCAAACTTCGGGAAAACATATACTGCAAACTTAAAGAATAGGCCTAAACGTTACATTGCATTAAAAAAAATGGTTGCATCAATCTATACATCTACTGATAACAACCCTGTAAGTATTTCACAGCCTAAAACTATGAAAACATAAAATGCTACGCTCAGAGCGCTACGCTGCATTCACATATTTCGAGGGGCCGTGGCATTACTATTTTAAATGTCTTTCTATTTTGAATCAAGGCTACAGCCTTTTAAGTTTGTTTTGGGAACACCGACCGTTCTTTGCTTGCTACCCCAGTAATGGCGCCCTTATTCAGGCAGGAGTCAAAACGCAGCTTCCGCTGGCATGAACTTGCTAACAAACCAATTTCTATATTTTACACTAAGTACATTGACAAGAAAACCACTGTAGACTCAATGCCCTATTAGCAGACTGGATGTGCATAGTGCATTTTGTAGCATAGTCTAAATCGTCAATTCGTGAAAAGTCGCCTTTTTTAAATGTTATAATTTGGAGATTGCATTTAACTGTCAATGTGGTCCTTTAACTACCAAAGCAGTAAGTGAAAAGTTCAGAAATGCTTATAAAGCTAGAACGTGCTGAAAAACAGATACGCGAGCGAACGCATCTGCTTGCTTTCGCCCCAAAGCTCTCACTGCAGAGCCGCCATGAATGTTAAAAAGACTCGGGGAGACACGACTTAAAAATCGCTTTTAACGCCATCAAAACACAACTTTTCACTCACCTTTCGTGGCAGTTAGAAACCAGCGTTGTTACTACAAATCAAGGTATTCGTGTTTAATTATTTTAGGGCTGTTTTAAGTGTCGTTTTTTCAGCCGTAAACCCCGGGGAGTCAGGTCGGAACGGATCCGACAAAAGGAGCGTCTTGTTCGGTATGAAACTCCGCCCAGCGCCGCAGGGGGAGGAACTCCAAGTAAAAACATGCGAGAAAGAAGGAGACAAAGGCGGAGGCTCAAGCTAAAAACATACGGCAGTATTTCATAAGAAATAGCTTGGATCGTGATGCTGTAATTTATCTTTAATGAATAGCGCATTTAGTTTACACATTTTATCAATTTAAAATAATTTAGATATTTGTAGACAATTCATGAGTCTTTCATTCTTAGAGATGATTAAATAATATACTTAATTCTAGCTAGACATTTATCCGCCACCCCCTTCATTTTAGCAGTGTCCATGAAGTGCTAAACCGATTAGCCTACCAGGGCCTCAGAAAACGAATTTACAGTGGGATTTGAGAGATCCAGGGATGGACAATTAACTACAGTTTCAACCAAGGCTCGGAATTGAAAGGCATGAGGAAATAAATTAAACGTTCAAGTAGTGTAGCACTAGCAAGCATTGTGTCCTGCAAATATCTCAACTCTGTTTGCTAATGCCTATCCATAATCTGAAATGACAACAGGCCGCGGACATACTTTACTTTTTTCCTCAGTCTCCCTTTCATGTGGGCTAACACAGCCGTCACGCACATTTCACTGCTGTGGAATTAAGTGAAACTGGCCAATAGACGGGGAAAGGAGGAGACGGCCCTTCACTGCAATCCCTCATCTATTTGAGACTGGAATGTAATAATAAGGCCGCGTTCACGTCCTGTTGGAAACTCGGAACTTCCGAGTTCAAATTAAAGTCAGTTATTAGCGCAGAGCTTCCAATTGGTCGGTTCTGATACTTCCCAAGTGGGAAACGCAGGTACCTGTATCATATTTATACAACGAGTATGCAATTCAGACAATTCCGAGTTTCCGACATTATATGAACGCGGCACAACTGTAGACCTATCAGGATAGGCTGTGGTGTGTCACGTGAAAAGGCTGAGCTGTGACTGTTGAGCAATGTATAGGCCTTTACATGTAGCGGTCGGCAATATAATTAAAGATGATGAACCTATTCTTTCATCCTGTTTCATTTGCATTGTACTTTTTATTTAAAACTTTCACATGCAGGCAGTGACTAATACATTTCCTTTATGGGAGTTTAGGTGATACATCATGTATGATTATGACAAGAAGAATGTGTACAATGTGTATCACAACCGGCCCAGCGTCGTCCGGGTTTGGCCGGTATAGCCTGTCCCCATTGTAAATACGAGTTTGTTCTCAACAGACTTGCCTAGTTAAATAAATATAAAATACATATTCCATTTTAAATGTTCAGGTATCTGCCTTAACACCTTTACAAACACTTTTATACAGGGACAGACACAGTCTTCTTTATTATTTTTATAAGGCAAGTCAGTTAAGACAGTCTATCAGGGAACAGTAACATATATTTACCTTGTCAGCTCAGGGATTCAATCCAACAACCTTTCAGTTACTGGCCCTACACTCTAACCACTAGGCTACCTGCTGGTTACTGGCCCTACACTCTAACCATTAGGCTACCTGCTGGTTACTGGCCCTACACTCTAACCACTAGGCTACCTGCTGGTTACTGGCCCTACACTCTAACCACTAGGCTACCTGCTGGTTACTGGCCCTACACTCTAACCACTAGGCTACCTGCTGGTTACTGGCCCTACACTCTAACCACTAGGCTACCTGCTGGTTACTGGCCCTACACTCTAACCACTAGGCTACCTGCTGGTTACTGGCCCTACACTCTAACCACTAGGCTACCTGCTGGTTACTGGCCCTACACTCTAACCACTAGGCTACCTGCTGCCTGCCTTGAAAATTGAAAAGAAAAACAACTTTTACACACATCTGATTCAGTTCATTAAGCTTCATTTATTTGTACATATATATAAAATAAAGTAAAACATTTAAAATCAGCCAAAGCTCTAATTCTACAGACTTGGCATGGCTAGAGCAAGGAAGATTGTCTATTTTAACATACTGCAATGTAGCTAAAGCCCGAAAGCACTTGAACCATGATTGGTTCCTAAGAAAATATATGGATATATTTGTATAATATATTTTATTTCTTCTTTATTTCTCACTCTCATTTCTACATCCCTGCATGTCAACAATAGATTTGAAATATAAAATGCTATAATATTTGCAGTTTTAAAAAAAAAGAGTAATACAATGTGAGAGAACATGAGTTAATATTTTAGCATATTTCTGGATGCTAGCAAATCTGCAACAGAGGCAAAAAAAAAAAGAAATAGGAGGGGGGGGGGACACCACACGATAGCAAACACATTCAAGGTATCCAGTGTTCTTCATTTGCAGTGATTCAATGAGACACAGTATTCCTACTGCATTACTTTTGGAACACTTGCAAACAACTGCATTGCGTGTGGTTTAACTTTAATGTGGTAGAAAGTAAACATAATATCAATAACTTTGATTATGGCTGCATGTGGTGTTACAACACATTCAGTTACATTTTAAGATTCATAACAGCAGTTATGAATGGACTAGCCTTATTGGGTTTATAGACATGAGTAACTACTGGGCCCTAAGTAAATAGATGTGCATACATACATACAAATGCCTTCATATATGTGGATATATGGAATAGAATGTCTCCCGACTTTTTGGTGACTGTACATTAAAGCCATAATCATACTCAAACTGTAGTACACAATTGAAATGTACGGTGATTTCCCTCCGAAAGATGATGGAAAGCTCAGTTGGCTAAACTGATTGCATTTTCACATTGGTGTTTTCAGATCACGCCGATTTGTAGTGAATGTCGCTTTTAACTCTTTCAGGCACAACCACATAGCTGGTCCTCATATGTAGATCAAGCATGGAATGCCATAGTCATACTCTGGAACAAGACAAGGCTCCATATACAAAATACACAGCAGGCATTTACTACAGTTAAATGGAGTCCCAGAGAAATGGGTGGAGATGTTGTTCAGACAGTCAAACAAAGACTACACGACTACGGTAGGAGTGCATGGCAGTGAGAATCAAGTGACTCACTTAAAAGTGGTATGTAGTGTATTCAGGTATGATGGATTATTTGTGTAATGGGACCAAACATCTTTAACACGTTTGGGGGGGAAAAGCACAGTGGTGAGATCTAAGCAGCAAAGGGTTGGTCGAAAGTCATTTTCAGTAATGTGCTCTTTTCAAAAAATATACAGCGTTTGTCAGTCCTATATTTTTGACACGCTTACTTCCTGAGGCAAAGATTGCCAAATGAAGACTTCCGCCATGTACCATCCCAAATATACACCAAGGGTAATGTAGTGCTACTGTAGTGCTAGGCCTGTATTCATTCAATTGCAAATAATTAATCCGTTTGAATGAGGGCTGCTTTTAAAGGGTGACTGCACTTCCTGATTTGGCCTCATTTTACATTAGGTTCCGTAAGAAATACTAGCTGCCAAGACTGAATTTAAACCTCAAGTTGGTTTTGGGGTGTGGTCTGATGTGGGTGTCTCGTGTGTGTGTGTGTGTGTTCACAGGTAGGAAGCGTTATTTAGCAAATTAGCTTCAGCTAGCTGGTGTGCGACAGTGACAAAATTGGTTTGACTTTGGATAGCCTATCTCCAGGGCTAGTTAGTGGCCGTCAATAAATTACACAATGTAAATGAGACAATATTTTCATGTTGCACACCTTTTAGTTTTCTCATTAAATGCCCGTCAATATTTGTATATGAATTTCTACAATTTTTAGTTGGTTTGTGATTTTTAAGTCATTGAAATGTGGAACTATTGGAATTTTAACATAATGTCCCATATACATTGTGTCATTTACCATGGTCCCATAGAAATATCCAAAGTCAGCCCCAATTTACCACAGGCATTAAGATCGGGTCATGTGCAGCTGCTCTCGGAATTGATGATTGCTTGTGGGCTGCCAGCAGGATAGAAACAAACCCAACATGAATTTACGTTGTGATGGAGTCATGACCACAAGTCTCGCAAAACTCATGACCAAAAGTATCCTATTTACACTTTGTAGTAAATCTTGACAGTAGAATAAATGTTTCCGACTCATACTGATGCCACATTGGAAGTTTTCTAAATGAGAAGTTGGTTTTTAGGGGCAGTTGCTCTTTAAACAACATTATAACGGATGTACGCACCCCTATTCTTAATGTATCATACCCCTGTAACCCCCCCCCCCCCAACACCTGAACAACGTTCAATCACTTACCCACTGTACCCAATTCTAAAACAAACTTACTGAGACACAACCAGAACTCTTTGGCGTGCTTGATTACACTGTAACAGACCGTATATCATCACAACCAACTTGCATAGCCACATAGCATATGTGATAACGCCACCACAGAAGCAAACAGAAGACACTGTAAACCAGAGAGAATTCATATCTGCTATCACCAGAAGTCTTGAATAGGTGCTGAATATAGGCTTCTCAGGGGGGGGGGGGTTTACACTACAATGGCAAACAGCAGCATTTATGTGGACAACAATCTTTTACTTTGACACATAGCAAATCCAACTCCCACCTGAAATGAAAACATACCCCAAAAAATAACCCAAAGATACAGAAAAACATGATTCAACATTGTAACAATGACTAAAATAATTTTGAAGTATATATCCACCTTCCGAAAAGCAAAATAGTAAAAACTGACCAAAAAAAAAACATGATTTGGGAGTTGGGACTCTAAAAATCTTTTAAAAATAATTCAATAAAATACAAATTAAACCGTTCAAACCATCAGTGGTGCGTTTATAAAATATCAGGTTAACAAACAAAGGATTTGGTGGGTTAGGAGCAACTTCCTGGAGTATAGGACTTGGGTGCCTATTGGTCAGCAGGATGTCCATCACGTTGGCCCCAACCAAGCATTATACAGGCATGTGCATCTCTGTGTACTCATCCTGTCCCTCCCTCTCATCAAACTTAGGTTCTGCGTCGTCTGCATCCAACTAAGACACAAAGAGAGAGCAGGGGTACAAGTCAAGGGTAAAGGTTATGGCCAGCGTTATTTCCCAGGCAAGGGCACCTGAAGCAACATCCAACTGTATAAAAAAATAATAAAACCCCAACTATTTTAAGCAACAGTGCTAGACTGTGTGTGTGTGTGCGCATCCATGTGGTTAGACTTACACACTGCATCTCGCGTGTGGTGAAGATGCGGGGCAGCAGGAACCATTTGACGGGCACGGTGAGGATGAGAACGAAGGGGAAGGCCAACGAGGCCGCTGTGGACATGACCGCCCACAGAGCCGCCAGACACACCAGCTGAATCCCTGTGAACAGGTGCATCCGTAGGGTCCTCACCTGGAACACACACATATGAGAGTATCAGTAGGAGGAGTTGTAGTAGTAGTGGTATCAGTTATAGTAGTATCAGTTGTAGTAGTACTATCAGTTGTAGTAGTAGTGGTATCAGTTGTAGTAGTATCAGTTGTAGTAGTACTATCAGTTGTAGTAGTAGTGGTATCAGTTGTAGTAGTATCAGTTGTAGTAGTACTATCAGTTGTAGTAGTAGTAGTAGTACTATCAGTTGTAGTAGTAGTGGTATCAGTTGTAGTAGTATCAGTTGTAGTAGTACTATCAGTTGTAGTAGTAGTAGTAGTACTATCAGTTGTAGTAGTAGTACTATCAGTTGTAGTAGTAGTGGTATCAGTTGTAGTAGTATCAGTTGTAGTAGTACTATCAGTTGTAGTAGTAGTAGTAGTACTATCAGTTATAGTAGTAGTGGTATCAGTTGTAGTAGTATCAGTTGTAGTAGTAGTAGTAGTATCAGTTGTA